>NW_027041087.1:0-84988 GCF_037179485.1 Ochlerotatus camptorhynchus
CTGTATAAACCCGCACCCGAAGAGCCCACCGCTGAACCATACGGATTTGCTGCTGTCAACAGCCAAGGTGAATATTGTATTTAAAAATGTATTTACATTGGTAGCGATGAGTGATTTTTCTGAAAACTTTTCATTTGTTGTACAAGACGCTGTACAAGGATTTCATTGGGCAAACGCACAGTGCACTATACATCCATTTGCTATTTGTTATAGAGATGATCATACCAAAGATTTAATGTTTTTAGTTTTACTGCAATCGCGGAGTTTACCAAGCACAACCATGTTTCAGTTCGATTATTCGTAGTTAATTGTATAAATTTCATCAAGAGTAAGATACCCAGCCTTATAATCGTGTCAAACAAATTGCCGGAACACAGTCGTATCATAGTTTTAGGCCAAAAAATGAAAACTATATTATTGTGAAACGATTCTCGTTCTCAGAAGAAGAACATTCTGTGAAACTTTGAAAGTATATTTAAGCATGTTTTATGTCTACACAGCAAAAAAATAATTTTGATATCACATCAAAGTGGATGCACTACAATCATGTCGAAAATTTCATGTAATTTTATGACATTTAAATGCAGTAAAAGCAGCGTAATGTCAGTTCATGCATTGTATTAATGATAATTTTGTCTTTTTAGCAAGTAATATTACACCATATTTTCGACATGATTGTAGTGCATCCACTTTGACGTGATATCAAATTTTTTTTTTGCTGTGTACAAAAAAAAACAAAAAATGAATTTTATTTCAAACCAGCCATGTGCATAGTTGGAAACCATAAGATTGTCTTATCAAAGCATTGATTCTAGTCCAAATATGGACTAGATATAGAGTTCCAAACAGTCCGTGAAAGATGTACTACCCAAATTTAATATAAACATATTCTATTTGAATTCCTATGCTATGAATCACTGTAGTAATTATTATTTACACATAACGCAAAAGCAATCAATAAATTTGATTCAAGTTTCTATGAATGTCATGGATCAGAAATTGAAATAAGTAAGTAATGTAACCATGTTACATTCGATATGTATCAATGGAGACGCAGAGTAATCTAGTCATATTGGAGTAATGAGTGAAATTTCTAAACATGATAATTTAAAAGAATTGTAACTCAAAAACGAAGAAAAATACATCACTGATTTTTTGATATGTTGTGTAGAAAGCCTAAGTTTTCAAAAAAAAAAATATAAAAACGTGTTACGCCCATTGAAAACCATAAAAAACAAATACAATCAAAGTTCTTCTATACAAAACTCAAATAGTATCAGAGCTGCGCCAAAAAGTTGAGCACGTTTCTTCGGGATCTTCTGGTCTTAGAGTTACCTCTATGGTATAATATTGGAAAAACTATGCAGAACAACTTTGCCCGAGACCGCAAATCGATTAGACTTATGTGCAATTAATTTTTAAACTTTAGACCAAGTCGAGGATCGTGGTGGCCGCGTTGCAAAATTGACGTGTTTTGTTTATGTAGCTGTATTTTTTGCGTGATTTTTTTTATGATTTTATGAAGTTTTCAAACACAGTTGATTATTTCCTAAGCGATTTTCTAGTGTACTGAGTGTTCGCGCAAAAAATACAATTTATAAACATTATGTTTATATAAGGAAGGAAGGAAGAAATATTGTTGGAATTTTTTTTGGATATTTAAAAAAAATATATATAGGGGAAATGGATGTAATGTCGGCCTAAATGCCCCTAATTTGGGTCACATATAAACTCAGCAAACGACTAAATTTTCGATACCGACCAAAAATATCCATTAGTACCGTCCCAATGACGCGTTCATCTAGATAAAATTGATAAATAAGAGATTTTTAGTGATGGGCTCAATGTAAGATCCATAGGCCAACATTAGAGCCATTTCTCCTACATACATCACTAGAAAGAGGAAGAGTTAATCTTGAAATGAAATTAAAACTCGAAATTTAAAAACAAGGCTCATTTTTCGGTGATTTTACGCTACTGCTCTTGGGAAGGCAAAAAGCTTAAATGTGTCCTAATGAAGGGGAACCGGTTCCGAAAAATGAAGTTTTAAAGTGCATTGTTTATTATTTTCAAGGGGAACGCGTTATTTCTCGGAGGGAATCTTTCGTAACCGATTCACCGGCAAAGCGGATACCTCTAGAATGTGTGAAAAACCCAGGTGAAGTGCCTTAAGAAAATTTCAAAGAAAGTGAAAATATCGCATACCGTTGTGACGGGCTTCTTTGGACACTTTCGAACTTGATGATTGAATTGAATCAATTGAATGTTCATCATAAACTTACTACTGAGACTGCAGTTTTTCTCAATCGAATAAAATCCTTAGCTAGTATCATTAAGCACTTCCCAGAATTAGGCAGAAAAGTTTTCAGGTTCAGGACTCCAATTTTTTAACAGGTTGGACGTGAACTTGAGAGGTGAATTGTCGTTTAAATCTCCGTCACCGTTGCATCGGTGAATAAACCTAAACGAAGCACTGCGGTGGCGTGCAAGTGCTCTAAACCTCATAACGTGAATGGACGGTTGATGGGTTAACTGAAATGAAACACAAAAAGGGCCTATCTTGAGAGAACGATGAGAGGACTGACACAACAATTTAAAAACTACTAAAGACTCCTCAAATCGATCCGTTTTAGAAAATTGTAAATCAACTTCAGATATTCGAGATCGCGGCTAGCCAGAACGTCTCTAACAGGTGTAGCAGGTTGTTTTCCTCGGGCCCTAAGGGATTCGCACAACTCAGATCTGGTAATACAGTATAAAGCACAAGACCAAACAACATGCTCGATATCGTGAAGAGCGTCACCACTATTGTTTACGATATGGCATAAATAAAAAGATCAAAGTAATGGTATTATGTCCCCAACATAGCAAAAAAATCACCAAGTGCTCCCCGAAGCACAGCCTATAAACACTGTTCTAGAATACATTTGGGATTGTTTTTGGAATTCCCTTCAAATCTTCGAACTCACTCTACAATTTGTTTAACAATTAAAATACAGATTCTTGATGATTTTCCTTTGTCCAGAACCATGATAAATCAGGCATAACATTTGATAACGGCACAAAAGCATTTGTAAACATACTTTCTAAGGCCCTTTACACGCGAACCAAAGTACGCCCACGCAAACCAATACCACGTTCGGAAAGGTGATAGTTGCCCCTATCCGATGATGTTGTTTGCGTAGTCAAACTTTGGTTCACGTGTAAAGGGCCTTAGAAAGTTTGTTTACAAATGCTTTAAGTGCCGTTATCGAATGTTATGCCTGAAATGACAAATGACAAGCGACCGCCCCTTTCTGGCTACGCTCATGCCTATAATGGTAAGAATGGTAATGTCACCCATTCTGCAATTCAAAAGACTTCCATAATTTGTATTTTTCTCTACATAGGGTTAACTACCCCATTTCCGGCCTATTAAGCACAGCTCGCACTTAGTCTTTCTTAATCTAGCGCAGTTTAGCACCAAACGGAATGAATAAAGAGATACCAATCGTTGAGATATTGTCAATAGTCTAACACTGCTTCTTGACGCCAAACTCGGCCTACGGATTCTAAACTCGGCCTAACGCATTGCAACGCCATTGAAACGCAAATGAATTCACTTCGGCCTATCGGATGAAGATAAAAATTGATTCGGTTGGAGCGCTTCTTTTGTTTTTGGGAATAATGGGTGCAAACCTTCATATCACGCGTTCTCATTGACTTCGTTCGGTAGCTTATTAACTAAAGTATCGTACCACGCACTTTAATTGACTTGTCAACTCTGAAATCATGGATTTGTTTGAAGTTGTCTGCTCGATAGGCCCAAAATGGGCGATTAGGCCGAAGTAGTTCTCTACCCTATCATGGTTATTTTTAGCGAGTTTCGTATCACTTCTTCGTAATCCACCCCGCTTCGTCGAATCATTCTTAGTCTAGTGAAATATTATTTACCAATCATAATTTTATTTGTAAGCAAAGATGCTGATGGTATATTATTAGCAGAAGCGATTTATTTCCTTTTTCTTCACGCATACGACGGAAATGGGCTCCATACGATGAACTAGTATAAAACCCTATGTAATATTAGAGCCCCGGTCGACTGAATGGGTAAAGTGACCTATAATAATGCAACTCATGCTAGAGACGGCAGGTTTATATTATATATTTTCATATTTTTGCTGAATGAAGAGTTATACACCCTAATGAAAGCGTAATATACTAGGTATTAGGGGAGAAAAGTAAAATACGTTTATAAAATAGTTAGACGTCCGAGTATCTACACAACTGACAAACAAACCAAAACAGAATAGCGTAATAAAAGAAAGTTTATATAGGGGAAATGACGGCTTCGGCATGACAGACTATTTTCGGCAACACAAATTGAAACACTATTTTCACTGGATTTTCTTACGAAAACACTTCGCTGAATGCATGCAAACGATTCGTTATGCTTTCAGCTTCACTTTGACTATATTTTTACCACTGAGAAAAAGCAATCTAGCAAGGTTTTCTTGAAATGCAACACACGCACTACAAATTGTAGCTGATTTCGAGTTGCCGATAATAGAACAGCAGATTTACATGCAGTTCAAATGGAACGGCTGCCGAAGAAAAACTGGTTGCCGACAATACTCGCTCTCACTAGAGAAGATTGGAGCTTTGTAAAAGCGTTTCAAAACAGTTTTTGACAATTCTTTCGACTGAAATTGTGAGAGCAGCTGGCAGCAAAAGATTGTAAACAAACCAATACTGCATATGTGTGCGTTCCTTAGAGAAAAAGGCTATAGAAAGAAGGTCGCTGCTTAGGTTGCCGAGAATACGTAAATTCCCCTAGTAGGTACATAAACAGATTTGCGCTAAGATTTTGGGGAAAAACCTTGAAAATTTAAGCGATTTGTTTTTTATTACACTTGCAAGAGATGACATAAAGTAGGGGAATTTACGTATTCTCGTCAATCTAAGCAGCGTCTGTACTTCTACTAGCATTATCTCAGCGTCACGCACATATATGATGTGTCTGTTTGTTTACATTCATCTGCTGCTTGCTTCTCTATCCATTCCAACCGACAGAATTTTTCAAAACGTTTTGAAAGCGTTTTTACAACGCTCCAAACTTCTCAGGTGAGTGTGACTATTGTCGGCAGTCTATTTTTCTTCGGCAACCTTCCCATTAGAACTGCGTGTTAACCAGCTGTTCTATTATCGGCAACTCGAAATCAACCCTATTTTATAGTGCGTATGCTTTATTTGAAGAAAAATGTAGCATTACTGGATTGCTCGATCGTTCAAATATAATCAGATTGAAGCTGAAAGGCTAAACAATCGTTTGGACACATTCAGGGAAGTGCGTTGATGGGAAAACATAGTGAAATTAACGTTTAAATTTTGGTTGCCGAAAACAGTCAATGGGTGCCGAAGCCAACATTTACCCTAAATATAATATATTTTATTGCTGTGAATAGGACCAATGTAGTGACCGTCGTCCTACATGTATGTAACTCAATAGGTTTGTTCCCATACCAGCAGCTACTCACAAAAATGTTCCCGTACTTTCTGCTCTTGCTTCCCCTCTGCAGCCAAAGAAGAGTTAGACGATGTTTAGACCTTATTGAAGAAAATTTCACACCAGAATAGGTGAAAAATTAGTTCCCTAATATTAATTGACTTGTTATAAATGTGTTCTACACATGGTTAAAATGAAACGTTGATTAAGATGTCGACTTCGGAACATCTGAATAAAAGGAATAAATTGAAAAACTCGATTGTGAAGGAGTAGATAAAGCGGAGTAAGGTGTAAATGAACTTCAATAGGATTTAACGGAATAGTGAATCAATAATGGAATTGTGAACATTTTTTTTCTCGCCTTAACTAACCGCGCAACCTTAATTGCTTTTTTCACCTCTCGGCGGGTATAAATTAGGATGTTTTAGATTAAGCGAATGTGAAAAACAGCAGGGAGCCAAAGGCTTGGTTCATTTCTCCACAGGTAGTTCAATGTGCGTATCTAATATTGGAAATAGAAAACGAAGAGGTCTCTGCAGCAGAACCAAGAATCAAGAGAACACACGATAGATGAAAAAGCTTTAAATTGTTTGATGAGGAAGTTTTATCGCCTCCGAACTGAATACTATCGCGGCTTTTGTGACTGTGCATGATATATGGTGAATTTGAAGAATCAATTAAAATTTGAAATATATTGACTTTCAATCGCCGCCAGCTACGGATTCAAGTTAGTATAGAAGCGATATAGCTATTATTAATTGTTATCGACACTATTATATCGCATGGTAATTAGATGATCACTGAGCATTCTCGGAAATAGATGATTAACTTAAATATTTGTTATTTATCATATGATAAACATGCTCGTGAAAGTGATTCATTTTTTTTCCAAACATCAGTTCCATTTGGAAAACGTGGATTTGAGAAAATGTTAAATACAATGTTCGTTTTCAAGTAAATTCATAAACAATTCTATTCAATTAATAACGGATGAAATTTTTACGCAGAAACGATATACCAGGAGATAGGTCAGAGAGAAAAATATTAGTTTATAAAAGTAGATCCGTGATACGGCTGATAGCGCGAGCTATGATTTGCCTTCACGTAAAAACATATTACACATTTTCATTAGTGCTCTTGAGTAGATATTCTGGGATGACATCGATAAAACTGATGATCAATGATGATGATTATGATGGTCCCACCTCTTACCCCTACAAAGATTTGAGCTGGACGATTTATCTTTAAGATAATTAAATATGACATTTTAAACCAGGTTAGCAAACAAAATCGAACATGTTACAGTTACAGATATAAATTCCCTCTAGAGTTTACAGTTGCTTCACAGCGATAGAAATGAGAAAAAGCTTAGGCGTCCACCTCTTAGTTCGCCTTTTTGTTCACCTAAAATATTCAAAAGGATTACAAGCGATCAAGAGTTAATGAACAATCAACAAAGCATCCTATTACACTAGCAACATGCTATCATAATTTTCAGCAATTTCGGAAATGCTCACGAACCCCCAACATTTGCCAGAAAATTAACTACTAACTCAAGGTATCTTCCAAATAAGCATCAAAATTGCATTTTTTTTTTATCAAATGTTAAATTCAGTCCTCTATATCCGTAATACGCGTGCGAGGCTCAAACCTTTGTAGACTACTTTTTTTTAATCTACTACTATTACATCAAATATTAAAAATCCATCATCACCATCGTGGCGCACAAAATAGTTTTTGCAGTGCTACAATAATTATTAAGAAGTCGTTATAACAGCTATCCATACAAAATAATCCGTTAAAAATAACTTCGTCAAGATACATTATTTGTCTATTCATAAAAAAAAAATCACTGGATAACCGTTCAAAAGACAGTTTTAATGTGTGAAATGCAATGTCTCTTAAATTCTGCTAATGTTTTTGCACGTTTAGTGTGTCTAGGCACCGAATTGAAAACATTTATTCATTTAAAAAATAATGAATTCTGTGAAGCACAAGTCAAGAAATGAGGTGTTCTCATTTCATCCGCGTTTCTAGTATTATATCTATGATAATCACTTCCTCCTTCAATTCGATCACACAAATATCGAGGCAGCAAACCGTTAACTACTCTAAAAGTAAACACCATCGTCAAATATACTATTCTTTGTTTCACTGACAACCATTGTAAAGCGTCCAGCATCAAAGTTGAGGAAGTGAATCTTTTACATCAAACGTATTATTTTATTCTTCAAGCGCTGTAATCTCGATATTTGTGTTTCATTGGACAGAAATAAAATGGATGGGCAAAAGTCTAGATGAGGAGAGATTATTGATTTGTATAGCTGTATTTTACTGGCAATAGTTAAATCGTTTTTTAATCGACTTAGATTTCCATTATTATTGGCCATTTTCTTGATAACATTGTCAATGTGAGAGTTGAACTCAAGTTTGTCATCAAGATATTTAATCTCCCGAACTGCTGCTTACACTTACACTTCAACCATCTACTTAGATACTGCAAAACTTCATTCAAGTGTGAGACGGCAACTTCTAAATCCTTAGCTGCAATGAATAACACAGTATCAACTGCAAAAAGATTAATGTCGCAAAACCGTAAAACACGTCGCAAGTCATTAATATATATAATAAATAAAAGGGGTCTAATACACTTCCCTGGGGCACTCCAAGGTTATTCCCCACGGGACTGGAAACATAATCATTAAAAACAGTCCGTCGAGTTCTGTCAGATAAATAGCTTTCAAACCATTTACATGCAGTACTCGTAATTCCAAAGCGCTTGATTGTACTTAACAGTAAGGGCCTAGAAATTGTTTCAAAAGCGTGTTTCAGATCCAAAGAACAGAAACAGTCGTATCTTTACGCTCCAAATTGTCTTTCCACTTTGCTAACACCGAATTCAACGCAGTTTCACAAGAATGACCTTCCCGATATCCTGATTGTTCTGGTATCAACAAAGAGTTGCTATTCAAATATTCCATATATTTTTTCTAATGTGTGCAATATGTTGATAGGACGAAACTCTTCGGCTTTAATCGTTCCAGCAACTTTTTAAATAGGAACCACTAAGGAGTCCTTCCAAATTTGTGGCACATGTCTATTCTGCAATGATTTATTAATAAGGTCCAGAAAGATGTGGTCAATGACATGAAAGCAATCTTGAATAACTCTAGCATTAACATTATCTACTCCAGCCGATTTCCTAATGAAAAGCAAATAACTCGTTTATCTAATGTAATTGGGTGAAACCCTCAAATCTACAACTACTATTAACGGTCTGTTTTATTTCGTCAGGTTCATCGACCAATTCAATGGATTGATTAATCAATGAAACACTTTCGACAAAATAATCATTAAACTTAGATGTAATTACTTGTTTTGACTGTTCTAATGTGCCATTAAAGGTTATGTACCGTGGTTTGCAATTATTAGGTTTTAATAAAGATTTCAAAATGTTCCATAGCTGTTGTTTTGATGCTGATCAATCTTCCTTTGTACATATTTACAACGAGTTTTCTTTGTCGATTGTGAATACTTATTACGCGCGATTGTGATGATTGTCATTATTTGAGCTACAAAACTTTTTGTACCATTTATCTCTTTTCCGTTTAAGACGCAATAGATCCAAATTGTACCAGCTGTTCGAGTTTTTCAAAGAAACAAACTTTTTCTCAACTAGTTGATTGGTACACGTTTTCAAAGCGTTATTAAGAACAACTGTAGATTCATCTGAGTTACCGGCCGCGAATAAAAAATCCACGCTCCTCTCAACAAGATTCGAAACAGCTTGCTTCGAATATTTTCTCCAGCACTTCAATTTTACTAATTCATCGGACCATATTTGGCGCAAATTTTGCACAATTGCAATTATTTTTTTTTTCTTTTTTCTCTAGTATCTTAGGGACAATTCATAACTATGTATACAGTATTTTTTTGAATTCTTGCCCCCCTCCCCCTATAATATTACATTGTAAATCGTGTACAGTTCTGAGACATTTCATGAAAAGTTGCAAATATTGTATACAAAAGCCCATTTTTATAAGCAACAAGTTGCTCCTTTGCGTGAAATGAAATACAAGTTTACGTGAATGAATCTTTACTACACAATTAAAATTGGGAATTTTTTGCTATGTTATACAAATTAATTACTTTCTGACGATTTGCCCGTTATTTACGATTTTATCTTAAAGCGTTTGACAGTTACACTAGAGCGGTCAATGAAGTATATAGTCTGGCAATGTGAACGGTTAGGCCAAATGTCGTTTGGCCGAATACTATTTGGTCAAATTGATATTTTGGTTTAGCCGAATACTTAAAAAGAATTCATCCATTTTCAAAAAAATATACAAGATTTGAAATAATAAGCTTAGTGAAATTTTACGATCTGGGACTTAACCCTATGTTAAGTTCAGGACAAATGCTACCATCTGTTACCAAGAAAAAAAGTGACTTAAACTTGAAGATGTCATCAAATGATTTTAAAATATTCGTATTTCTTGAGACGTTGAATGGAGACAAAAGTTAGATTTTAGATGAACAAATTTAAATGACTCCAAATTCCAAGTGGACTTCCCTTAGCTCAGTCGCTAAAGGCACAGCTACAAATCAAGACCATGCTGGAGGTGGCTGGGTTCGATTCCCGGTCCGGTCTAGGCATTTTTCGGGTTGGAAAATTTTTCGACTTCCCTGGGCATACAATTATACTATGCAAAAATGGTACAGGCATCGAAAGCTCTCAATTAATAACTGTGAAAGTGCATCTAGAACACTAAGTTGAGAGCACGCAATAAGCTAATATGCCATACGCAATAAGCTTGAAATGCGAGGAAGAAGAAGAAGAAATTCCAAGCGTTTGTAATAAAACTAATTCCATACAAATGATCCCTATTTAAATGAAATGGCCTATGGGAAGGTGCCATACAAACAGGTATAAAAATATGGTTGTTACACAGACAAACAGACATAACACTCGCAAGTTGTTCACCGAACAAGCATTTAACGGTCAATTTAAAAGTATCGTAGTTGGTAGTATCGCCACCTGTAGCGCGTATAGTAATTTCCCTTGAGTTTGACGTTTACACACTACCGCCATCTGTTCAGCGTACTACCCACCACAGTGTACTCAACAGATGGCGGTAATGTTTTAGCGACGATGTTTTACAGTGAGAAATATTCAATGTGTTATGTCTGTTTGTCTGTGGTTGTTACTTAAAATGATTTTTTGATACCCTAGATATGTATTTGGGTATATTTTAACCCTTCAGTAAGAGTGTTAACCTTTGCGTATACAAAATTGGGTATTGCTCCCATTTAACTAATTTTTGACCGATTTTTAAGGAGCAGCTTCCAAAAGATTGGAGTTTGATTTTAGCTTTTTTTTTTTTTCCTTTGGTTTGTTTTTTTCCGTCGATCTTGTTTTCCGTGCTGAGCACCAATGCTACCGACGCCAGGAAGGCAGCTCCCACACCTGGACCCTACCTATCGACCCATCAACTCATGAACCGGGGACCAACGGCTTTACTTCCCATCCGAAGGAAGGCGTGATCAGAGATGTTATGCCTCAGAACAACCCGGCGGCGCCGACTGGGATTGAACCCAGGTCTGCTGGGGTGAGAGGTAATCACGCTTACCACTACACCACCGGCGCCGTTATGATTTTAGTTTTGATATCTGTAATTATATTGCAGGTGGAATACATTTTCAAAATATAGAAACGCTATACATGTTAAAAGCATTAAAATTTTAGCTGGAGCGTTCTCACGCAGCTGAAACTTCCTCTAAAAGTTGCTCAGAAGTTGTGCAATACAATCAAATAAAAATACAATAAAAAAAAAACAATATATTGAGTATGTTTATAGGAAAATAAAATACTGTTTCGAAATCACTCCAAATATCAAGATTTTCACACATCACGACTGTGATATTTTCTTGCGATGAGACTTCTTGACACAGGGGTCACCTGCAACATGCCCTGGTGTGGCCTCTAAATGTGTTGCCAATGATAAGGTCCGTGAAATTATATGTAATTTGATGTGATTTTAGTTCATATCAGTTTTTGGTAAATTCCCTGATGTTGCCCGCAATATATCCAGGGGTGGCCTATGTGACGGCCATTATTATTTTTATTGGCTTTTAATGTGACCTTTGGTCTCTTTCGACCTTTTGTCCATAATCTTTGGACCTTTCGTCCAACAACAGATTAAGATCCAGTATAACAAATTATTCACAACTCCAAAAACTAAGAGGATTCTTTAAAACAATGATTTTTTTTCAGAAATAGGTGATATTATATATTTTAGATGGCATCTAACATGGTATCAGACTACTTACATGTCCACTTACGTTCCATAATATTTAAACGGACACATTATATAATAAGTTGGTACTACTTGAATATTTGGAATTTTCAACACTTTGTATACTCGCCCACTTGTATAGTTTCGCAATTATTTTCATGCTTTACTGACAGTCCCTAATACATGTTCTGTTATGTATATATTCATGTATTATGTTATCTTACCTAATTTAAATTTCCATTTATTTTCTCGCATCACGATGCCAAGTAAATTTTGTCACCCTCACAGAAGGCAATGTTATGTTGGTATCAAAATATTCGTTTCTTAACCTAACCTCAAATGTACAATAAATTATTCAACATTTAGAGAAAGAGGGTGCCGTGATATGCTTCGGAGGCTATTTGTTCACAATCGGTGGCATCGGTATACAAAACTGCCTTTGTCTGCTTGGTGTGAAGATTTTTCTAAAATTGGGGGAGAAAGAAAGCTAAATGTTTTCGAACGAGGGGTGCGGTTTCATCCGCACCACCTATCATTCCGCAATGTACGGCAACAATAAAATCTGTCGTTTTCTGGGCTGGTGGCAAAGTCAAAATCCTTACTCCAGAAAATGTAATAATCCAGCATAACAACAATATTATTATTACTTAAATCCCAATTGACGTAGTTTCCCTTCGTAATTTCCATTTTCGGTTTTTCGAAGAGGCCCTTGTGCATAAACATGAGGATCTTGACTGAAAAGATCATTATTACGCTCCTGCTGTTGCGTTTAGTTTACTTATTCCTCATAACTCGCGAGTCGATTATGTTTGTAGAAACAACAATCACGTATGTTGCAGTTTCTCCTTCCTTTTCAATGTTCTCGACCCATCATCTTGCTAACACCGTAGGGAATAATGGCCAGCAACCTGCTTTGGTGTTTGATAGCAGTGCAGTGGCGAGACCAAATTGGATAAAGAGGCGAGCAGCAAAAATCACAACATAATGTGCCAAAAATCTGTTCAAATTAAATTAAATACGTGAAACAAATTTTCTTCATGGTGATTTATTAGAGGTGATAAACCAAGGAAAATGTATTTTTTATTCAGTTTTGCATTACATATTCTCCTGCGGTTTCGTGAACCATATTTTCCAATCATATAATTTAAGCGTTAACTCCGCCTCTAAGGCGTGAGACTACTGTAAGTATTTGTATAAATTGAAAAATACACTATTGTTTTTGATTGATTGAATGGAGCAATCCCTCGAGTTTCTACTTAGCGAATAGCACGCCGTAGGTTCAATACCAGGGTCGTCAACTTGAACCTCAATAACGTCTTCTACAAATGATGTAAGGGTTGCAGATCATTTATTAGACCCAGCGTTGGAAAAGTTCACGATATTTCACAAAGATCACCAAGGGAAAATTTCGGGAGTGAGTGTTCCTCCATTGTAGATGTGAGAGGATGTAGGGGGGAGAGAGGGGGGGGCGATAACATTTCTTACAATTGCTTACGATGCATTGTAAGGTATTGAAAGAAATGTTATCACCCGGGGGGGGCCTGTTTTGTGGTGGGCTATCTGCAACTTAGCTCCTTGCATCGAGTTACCAATCGTATCTATCGCCTCGGCCGCCAGCATTTCCACTTCTTCCAGGGTTTCACCTGTTACCGTCAAGACGACATCGTCCGCAAAGCCAACGATCTCAACTCCTTTGGGCAGCTTGAGCTTCAGCACGCCATTCCGTTCTACAGCGTTGGACCTAGAATGGAGCCTTGTGGAACTCCCGCCGTGATCCTAAGCGTTTTCTGCCCCGTGTCTGTCTCGTAGACCAGGACCCGGTTCTGGAAGTAACTATTTAGAATCCTGTAGAGGTAGTCTGGAACCCTGTGTGTGTGTGTGAGTGTGTGTGTGTGTGTGTGTGTGTGTGTGTGTGTGTGTGTGTGTGTGTGTGTGTGTGTGTGTGTGTATATATATGTGTGTGTGTGTGTGTGTGTGTGTGTGTGTGTGTGTGTGTGTGTGTGTGTGTGTGTGTGTGTATGTATGTGTGTGTATGTGTGTGTGTGTGTGGTGTGTGTGTGTGTGTGTGTGTGTGTGTGTGTGTGTGTGTGTGTGTGTGTGTGTGTGTGTGTGTGAGTGTGTATGTGTGTGTGTGTGTGTGTGTGTGTGTGTGTGTGTGTGTGTGTGTGTGTGTGTGTGTGTGTGTGTGTGTGTGTGTGTGTGTGTGTGTGTGTGTGTGTGTGTGTGTGTGTGTGAGGAGGGCACTTTTTTTCCCATCGTATGTGGTGTACGTCGCATTTGTGTAGAAAAAATGTTAATCATATCGAATTACCTTGCAGCTTAAGAATTAAAAACACAACATTTGTGACACAAATGTTACTAAACTATTTTTTTCCTTCATTTGTTCTCCGTGCTAAGCACCAATGCTACCGACGCAAGGGAGGCATCTCCCACACCTGGACCCTACCTATCGACCCATCAAGTCATGAACCGGGGACCAACGGCTTTACTTCCCTAACCTAACCTAACAACACATTGTATCAAAACCATTATCCCATCTGAAGGTGATGGAGGTGAATCCTGATCATACAAACTGAACCCTCTAACAAAATCTTCTTCCTGCAATCTTTTTGGGAATACTCGGTCTCTAATACAGCAAAGATCGCGTCCTAACATTCCCTTTAATTCCTACCTTAATGTAAGAACGTGGCCGGTGCCGTTATTGATTCTTAAATATTTGGAGTCAGTGAATATTTTACAGTAAGAATGAACAGCCACTGTCATTCAGTTGATTTATTGTGTAATTTCACTGGTTCGGATCAATCACGAATTAGCAGTCAGTTCAACCGAAACAAAGCCAAGCATAATAAAAAGCTTCAAACCATTTGCACAACCGCTAAACCTTCTTCAATCTTTACCATTTGTACAGGCTTATTTTATGGGATTATGAATCACTGGTACACCTACCCTACTACTTCAACTTTGCAACAATAATTATGTTAGATGAACATGGACGATGTGCTACAGGATCATATTTCAAGCTGAACATTGCATTAGGTCCTAAGTAACATTGATCGATTCTCTTCGTCGACTTTCTCTTTCGTTAATAACTTGAGCAAAGAACCGTTTCTTGGTGTGTTTGTCGTATAAGATGATAGATAAAAGTTTCTTTTATCGATCTGTGTCGACGAAGAGAATCTGTCAATGTTACTTAGGACCTAATGTAATATTCAGCTTGGTTTGGCCTAACTAAGTACAACCTGTCGAATTCAACTTCGACATTGTGTGCAGAAAAGTAGTCTAACTGATTTATGTCGAACATCCCGGTTCTAAATAATGTTAATAACGTCCTAAAATGAGAGTAACCGATCTTCTTGAAATTTTGTAAACAAGTATGAAATCTCGCGAAACACGAGAAAAAGACCTATCATTGTTGATCGATTCTCTTCATCGATTTTCTCTTTCGCGAATAACCCGACTGCAAATGAATTTCTCAATCAGTGTGTTGTTTCAGACTCAAGCTATCTTCTGTCGAATTGTGCTGCGAGTTTAGCAAGAAGTTCGTTTATGTTGCCGTGGTAAACCAAAGAGAAAGTCGATTAAGAGAATCGATCAACGAAGAAAGGCCCTTTTCAAATGTTACGCGAGAAATAGCACTCTTCGTTTTCTTTCATCAATTGTAGAAAACCCACCATAGTTAATAAGTATAATTTAAAGAATCACGTGAAATTTAGGGTTCATGTTGTGATAAATGCTACCATTTATAAGGATACCTAATAGTTGTATTTGATTGGGATGACATACTGGGCTGGCGGGCTTCCATACAAAAGTCGGACAAAACCTCAAACATTGCCGTAAATTGTTGGAATTGATAGGTTATGGCAATTTTGGTATGTTGAATTCATTTTTGAATATAAAAATTACTTAAACTAAGTATTTTAACTTTTAGGGTGGTTCTAAAACTATGAAAATCAACTTATTTTAAAATTAATATTTGGTTTAGGTAATTTTTATGTGATGAATTAATTATTTATAATAAAATTCACTGCGTATTTTCACTAGAAGGGTGGTTCAAAAAGTATAAAAATCTACTATTTAAAAAAAATATGGATATTTTATAATAATTTTAAGTACAATTAAATGTTTTCGTAACACAAAAAGAAGTTAAAATCTGAATGAAAATTTTAATAATCATTTATCCCTCCACAGTATTAATTTTATATTTCTTTCTACAGGAACCATTTTTTACGGAAAACACAGGCCAGGACGTAGAAGAAGCGTTATTGTGTCTTTGGACAATCATTTCTGTGTGCGAGGTTTAATCATAGAGGTAACTCTAAGACTAGAAGGTCACGAAGAAACGTGCTCAACTTTTTGGCTCAGCTCTGGTACTCTTTTCGGTCTCAAGCTAATCGATTCACCCCTCGAAACATAGGAAAATCCACTAACCCCTCATTTTATCTGTCTAACTTTCATGGCGGATCAAAACAAACATTGTGTAGTAGTAGAATTTCGACTAGAATGGGGTACGTCAATCGTTTGCTTGGGACCAATAGGCTAGTCAAGTAGTGAGCCAATTTAAAATCGTTAGTTTCGTATTGATTGTTGGTTTAATGGGCTGCTAAATAATTTATGCAAAATCATAGAAAAATATGTTCCGTTACATGTTCAATGAAACATGAACGTTATGATGTTGTATCAAGACTTTTTCGATAATAAAGGGTGTTGCGTTCAAAATGTAGTCGACTTAAACTTAACGCATCTCTTTTAATCGAGAATTTAAAAATCCTGAACACCCCTCATTTTGTAGGTTTACACGCTAACTTGAAAGTACTCATTAATGAGTAAAAAAAGACCCATTTTGAAGAAAAGTGGCTTAACTCATTAATGATTAAACAATTTTACCCATTAATGAGTATCTGTTACCCATTAATGATTAACAATTACTCATTAATGGGTAACAGATACTCATTAATGGGTAAAAAATTTACTCATTTAATGAGTTAAGCCACTTTTCTTCAAAATGGGTCTTTTTCAACCATTAATGGGTACTTTCAAGTTAGCGTGTATGCGTGCAGAATGATGCCTTTAATTTGATTTTGACATTTGCTTTTCAGTTATCAAAATGGCGTCCAAGCAAGAGGAGCAATGCATCGGGTAGACGGGTAGACTTCAAACAGCTTCCTGGGCAGGAGTTTTATACGGCAACCCGAACAGAAAAAGTGGCAGACATTTTCAAGCATATGAAACTGTCGAAGTTCGCTAAGAAATGTCTGGTTTGGGGGGCTATCTGTGGCGTGAAAAAAGTGACATTTTCATTACAACTGTAACCGTCAACGAGGAGAATTTACGGCATTACGGAAAAAAAACATGGAGTAGTATGCCGCCAACAACGTGCAGTTGGTGCCAAGGACAAGAATCCTCCGAACACGCCAGAGCTCCGTTCAATCGAAAAATATTGGCCCATCGTCAAGCGGAACCTGAAGACCCAAAAAATTGATGGAAGCGAGAAGCAGTTTAAGGCTAACCCTCGTTCTGCGATGAACAAAGTGGACGAGTTGGCTGTACAGAATCTCATGGCAGGAATTAAACGAGATCCCGGCAATTCGGGTTCAATCAACCGGAAGCTTAGTTGAATATCTTTTCTGTATTTTATACTAATTAAACTTAAAACATAATTAGGATTTGATTTGAAAAATTCTTGATTAACAACATTTTGATCGTAACACCCTTTATCAGCAATTTATATAAAAAAAGTTTATAATCATTCCTTGTCGAACGTTCGACTGATCAAGTTCATTTTGTGCTACTCTCCACCGTCAAAAGTTTATTTTTTGCACTTTTTAAATTGGATTTTTCCCCGAACGGGATTTTTTTTATCCACTCCCCTGCTAGTGAGTAAAGTAAAAAGTGCCACTAGCGGACCAAGACGCTCAACTCTGGAAGCAGCGGCCTCGGCGAGACCGAAGGTTCGCCCGTCCAACTTTAACGCCATCAATCCTATGATCACCCGAGTCATCCTATCACAACAACTGATTCGGGCTATCCAAGTGGGCCCTTTGTTAGCCAGCACGTGCTTTTGTCTGCATAAATAGAAGACCTATTGCTTCATCGTTTAGTGGATTTCTTCTCCATTGGGAAGACGCGCCATCTTGGTATAGAGAGATAAGTAATTTTTTTTTCAACCGAAGTTTTTTTTTTCTCTTTGGTTTGTTTCCCGATTTTTAAGATCTGATTAATTCCCCTACAGCGTTGCTTACCCTTTCTTGCTTATCATTTAATTTATGCATTAGTTTCCCTTGTTTTTATTAGTTTTATTTTATTTTTTTTTCTGAGCAATTTACCTAGAGTGTGGTAGATTCTATCCCAAAGCCTTCTTTTTTTTTCTTTTATTCATTTTTAATTATTGATTGATTACAAATTTGTGGAACGGAAAATATTTGAATTATTAATAGCAAAGTTTCCTATACATTTCATTGCGGTGATACCTTAAAGCACCGCAATGGATGATAAAAATAAAGGCGGGGGATTGTCGCTTAACATCTCAGATGGTGAGTCGATTAAGTCTCCTTCATTTGAAAAGCTCGATTCCTCTGAGGAAATGGATATCCTTGAAGAATCACTTGATTTGCTCACCAAAAAAAACACTGGAGCCTACCCTAAAGGGAGTTTTAAAACCACTGCCCCCTTCTCCTCCTACTCCCCCTTCTCCTCCTACTCCCCCTTCTCCTCCTACTCCCCCTTCTCCACCATCGCTGCCTCGTCCACCTGTTCCCCCTACTCCAGCCGTTCCCCCAAAAACTTCTGCGACACCCCGCCAAAAGGCTTACCCTGATGACTCGAAAGGTCCGTGGGTTGTATTTTTGCGGCCCAAACAAAAACCTTTGAATATTACTCGGATTTCAAAAGATCTGACAACACATTTCTCGGCCGTTACCGATGTTTTTAAGGTGACGTCAAACAAACTGCGCGTTACCGTTGACGACTGGAAGCAGGCCAACCAGATCGTTGCATGCGAGCGTTTTTAGATAAAATATAATGAATTGCTTTAAATGCAAGCAACTAGGTTACACCGCAGACTATTCATCAAACAAACCGCGCCTAGATTAATGTGGGGAGGTGCATACGGAAGGTCCTTGTCGTGATACCCCAAAATGTGTTTACTGCAAGGATACTCCGCATGCTCTGAGTGATTGCCCGAAGTACAAACAGCAGGGAGAAAAACTTAAGCGTTCATTGGAAGCTCGCTCTAAGCGTTCACTAGCAGAAATTTTCAAAATGACCGCTTCATCTTCCCAAACTACCCAAAAAAGGAACAACACATTCCACCTCCTGCCAGATGATGAGGTTGGGGAGGGTCATCCCTTTGTCTTTAACGGCAACCCGAGGAAGCGATGCAAAACAAACGTCATCCAAAAACCTCGTAAGGCCTCTCGTATGGACTCTCAACCAACCTTGACAAATTTAAGAGATAGCGGAAATGTACCAAAACCCCCGCCACCGGGATTTAAGCCTTGTTATTTTAACAAGGACTTTCCGCCACTTCCAGGATCATCTAAAACTCCAGATACCCCATTTTTTTAGCCAGAAGAACAGCTGAAAATCAGCAAGAACATGTTCCCATGTTCACGTTTTCTGGAATTGTGGAGAGCATCTTCAATATATTCAATGTCTCTGACTCAACGAGGAACATTATTAATTTAGTGCTTCCAATTGTGAAAACTCTTTTGAAGCAACTAACTTCCAGGAGATCCTTCCTTGCATCGATCATATCCTTTGATGGATAATTCTCCAAATAAGGTTGGGGATATGATCTCAGTCCTGCAGTGGAACTGTAGAAGTCTTATACCAAAATTACACGCATTCAAATTTTTAGTTCACTCCTCACTTTCACGATTTTAACATTATTTGCCTTGATCGAGCAGATTTGTATGAAGGGGTACTTCTCGGGATCAACAAACTCCATTCCTTTTATAGAATCGATCTGCCTTCCGTGACAGGCATTGAAGTAGTCGCATGTCAGGTAAATATTCGAGATAAATGCCTCAGCATTGCCTCAGTATATCTTCCTCAGAGAACTGCGATTTCTCGCCAAGGTTTCTCAATATCTGCTCAGTTTTACCTGAGCCTTGGTTGATATTTGGAGATTTTAACTCCCACGGTACAGGCTGGAACTGTACGATGACAACCACTCAACGCTGATATACGACCTTTGCGATAGATTCAATATGACAATTCTAAACACTGCGGAAGTAACACGAGTGGCCAAACCTCTAGCAAGAGAAAGTAGATTAGACCTCTCCCTCTTTTCGAGTTCACTATCGTTGGATTGCTCGTGGAAAGTAATCCGGTACGGTACGGTAGTGACCACTTGCCAATAAAAATTTCTATTACGAATGGTTCATCTTCTACTCGCTCGGTTGACATCGCGTACGATCTTACGAAAAACATTGACTGGCGAAAATTTGCGACCGCGGTTATTGATGCCAGTCAATCGGTTGAAACACTTCCTCCACTGGATGAGTACTCCTTTCTCGCACGTCTAATCATCGATTGTGCGCTGCAAGCACAGACGAAACGTGTTCCGGGTGTTTCCGTTCGCAAGCGACCTCCCACTCCGTGGTGGGATATGGATTGCACCGACGCGAACATCGAGAAGTCCGACGCGTTTAAACGCTTCCGCAGACACGGTAAGGTCGGGGATTTCGAGCGGTTCACCGACCTCGAGAAAACTATTAAGAGCTTGATTAAAACCAAAAAACGCGGTTACTGGCGTCGGTTCGTCGATGGTTTGTCGCGAGAGACTTCCATGAAAACACTCTGGAATGTCAGCAGGAGAATGCGAAACGCGTCATCACTGGTTAACGAATACAAGAAGTACTCAGACAGTTGGATATTCAGCTTCGCGCGGAAAGTTTGCACGGATTCGGTGTCGGTTCAAGCCAACGTTCGTGATCATCCGGCGGGTAGTAACGAAATAGATTCCCCGTTTTCGATGGTGGAATTCTCACTTGCTCTCCTCTCATGTAACAACTCAGCACCAGGAATGGATATAATCAAGAAGAAACGCTTGTTGAACTTATTCAATCAATTTCTGGAGCACAACATTGTTCCGGATGACTGGAGGCAAGTAAGAGTTATCGCCATTCGAAAACCTGGTACACCCGCGTCGGATTATAACTCGTACCGTCCCATCGCGATGCTGTCCTGTGTACGGAAATTGTTGGAAAAAATGATTCTTTTTCGTCTAGACAAATGGGTCGAGTCGAATGGTTTACTTTCAGATACGCAATTTGGATTTCGGAGAGGCAAAAGAACGAGCGACTGTCTTGCGTTGCTTTCAACTGAAATTCAACTGGCCTATGCGCAAAAACAGCAAATGGGTTCAGTTTTCTTGGACATTAAAGGGGCTTTTGATTCTGTTTGTATCGATATCCTTTCGGATAAACTCCACGATAGAGGGCTTTCACCAATTATTAACAACTATTTGAGCCACTTGTTGTCTGAGAAATATATGAGCTTTTCTGATGGAAACTCGACAACTTCACGAGTTAGTTACATGGGTCTCCCCCAGGGCTCATGTTTAAGTCCTCTTCTTTATAATTTTTATGTAAAAGACATTGATGGTGGTCTTGATGAAAATTGCTCGCTAAGACAGCTTGCAGATGACGGCGTTGTGTCCGTTATAGGGCCAAGTGCACCGGACCTGCTAGGACCATTGCAAGATACCTTAGACATTTTTTCTACTTGGGCTATGAAGCTAGACCTGTATCGAATTTTCTCCGGAGAAAACTGAGTTGGTTGTTTTTTTCTAGGAAGCATCATCCTGCACAGTTCAGCTTTAGCTAATGGGTAAAACAATCACTCAAAGTATTTCTTTTAAGTTTTTAGGTGTCTGGTTCCATTTCAAATGCACATGGGGAAAACATATTGCGTATCTGAAACAAAAATGCCAGCAAAGGATTAATTTTCTTCGTACAATTACCGGAACTTGGTGAGGAGCCCACCCGGAAGATCTGATCAGGTTGTACCGAACAACCAGCCTTTCGGTTTTAGAGTACGGCAGCTTTTGCTTTCAATCCGCAGCAAAAACACACATCCTTAAGCTGCAACGGATCCAATACCGTTGCCTTCGTATTGCGCTAGGTTGTATGCACTCGACTAATACGATGAGCCTCGAAGTACTCGCGGGTGTTCTCCCACTGACAGATTGTTTCGCTGAGCTGTCTTTCCGGTTTCTCATCCGTTGTGAAGCAATGAATCCTTTGGTAATAGAAAACTTTGAGAAGCTGCTCGACCGAAATCCTCAAACAAGATTCATGAGTTTGTACATGACGCTTGAGGTTGGTCCTTCTTTATTAATCTCCAATCGTGATTGCCTTCAAGCCTTCTATAGTTCCTCTGTGAATTTTGATCTGACCATGATGCAAGAAATCCATGGAATACCAGATCACCATCGGTCGATGGTTATTCCCCCAATTTTTGCAATCAAGTACCACCATGTAAGTAACGATAAAAGATTTTTCCCAGATGGGTCAACCATAAATGCTTCCACTAGATTTGGTATATTTAATCAATTTCATAGCGCCTCATATAAACTGCAGAAACAATGCTCCGTATACGTTGCGGAACTCGCAACTATATTTTATGCAGTAGAGCGAATTGCCTCACTACCTTCTGACCATTATTTCATTTTTACGGATAGTCTTAGCTCATTGGAGGCTATTCGTTCATTGAGGCCGATGAAGCACTCGTCGTATTTCTTGCCTGAAATACGATCTAAACTGAGTGCTTTATGTAACTGCTCCTATACTATCACCTTAGCTTGGGTCCTATCTCATTGCTCAATTCCGGGTAATGAGAAAGCGGACTCGTTGGCTAAGGTGGGCGCTATGGAAGGCGACATTTTTGAGCGACAAATCGCCTTCAACGAATTTTTCTCCATTGCTCGTCAGCAAGTCCTCATCATTACGCAACAAAAATGGAATGATGGTGATCTTGGGAGATTGGGAAAATCTTTTATAAAGTATGTAAACTATAAATAAATAAATAAACATCAAACTTTTTGTTTGATGGTTTGTCCGGCATCCGGTCACTATACAACTGTACAACAAATCAAGTGTATGAGATGCACATAAGATTCCTATCTAATTTGAGGCTTTGGACAGTTTTAGTAGGTTGATGCACTTTTGAGCTAACTATTCAACATTGCTGTCGAAGGTGCAATTTTTGGTATAGAGATACCATCATCACATGCTCGTTGGCTTGGTTGATGATATCAATATTATTAGGTACGTATTTCAAATCTTCTTACAAAATAGTTTCAAAAAAAAATTATTTTCCGGGAGTAAACAGTGTTTCTTTTGAACCGTAAAATTCAACCGATCCAAATTGCTGGTGTACCAGTGTACCATTTGGACTCTGTGCTGAGCCATTTCCAATTTGTTGAGAAAATAAGCAGTGGTGGTGCAACCACAATTGTTGTATAGTGCCACCGGCAGCTGTCGGAGGTTTCCTTTAATGCTGTACCGTAGCCGATCCAAGAAGAAAGACGTCAACTTTACACTGAATCTGGACATATGGATGACACTTGTCTGGTAAAAAGTGTCGTTGTCAATAATATCATATCACACTCAGACGTTCAAGGACGTCAAACTGACCATCCTCACATACCAGTTTGAACATCCATAAAGTATAGAACGGCTCTTATTACCAAAGGAAACAGTACGATATTGAGAAAACATTTGCACCCCACAGACATTGAAATTTATAATTTGTAGAGTTTAAAGAAACAATAACAATGTTGGTTTTATGAGTGTTCTGAAGACCATGATTTAGACTTGTAGAATGCTTCTAAACCCCGATAAAACTTGCAATGTTACGGGGAATAGATTCGACCAGATTAATTTTTCAGCAAAATTCCATATAAATATAATATATACTAGCTAACTAAATTGATTTAAATTGACTAACTTTCTGTTCTAACCAACGTAAATACTATCTTGCTTTAAAATGATAATAAAAATTCAATTTTGTTCGATTTTGGTATATACTTAAAATCTTACCGCTACTCTGCTTTCTTTTAGATCCAGTCGCATTGCTAACGCCTCTCGCATAAACACGTCTGGATAATGACTTGCGGCAAAAGCTCGTTCTAATTCTTCTAATTGCCATGAATTGAAATTCGTTCTTGATCTCCTACGCTTAGATGCACTGCTTTCGTCGTCTCCGTCGGCTGCAGATCCTAAAACATGCAAAAGTAAACGCTTGAGAATATTTGCTGAAGCATAGCGTAATAAGCATCATCAATTGTTATTATCTTATGTTTTTAAAATGTTATTATTCCTAAGATTATTCAACGTGACCATTCATTCAGAAAATACAAGCAAAATTCTAAAAACTTAGAACTACCATGTAAGGTACATGCTTATATGACGTAGCTTTTGAGGGGGGGTGGGGGTGGGGGTAATTTCATTACTTGATTTAAGTACGCTTTTTAAAAGATTATCATTATTTGTGCACTACCTGCAGTCAGTAAATAGGCAGCTATAATGCAAAACAACACAGCAAAACCAACTATTAATATCCATCGATGGAAAACTACACGATGAAATCGATATAGTTGACGTACTATACGTTCATCTACGTTTTTAAATAGTTGCTCAGTTGAATTCTCTTTATTTTCGAGAATAATTGTGTGCTCTCTGTATGGACGAGAATAATGAGCACACGGAGAAACTTAAATAAGTACCATCTATTTAATGCTAGTTAAATGGTTATTAAAAAACAAGTGACTTCCACGTGTCGAACATATCGAACCCATCAACGCATGAGCCGGAACTAACGGTTTTACTTCCCTTCCCGTAGGCAGACTTAATCAGAGATTTTTTCGCTTCAGAAAAATACAATGCAAATCTCTTTTAAAATCATTATATACAGGGTGAGTCAATTGATCTGCAAACACTTCAATGCGATATCTCAACAGCATTTACGCTGAAAAATCTAATATTTATGTTAATACACTTGTTTTTGGAGTATTTTCCAAAAGCTTGGTGATTTATAGTTAAGATGCAGAAAACGTAGCAGTTCAATGAAATTGCCGTTTTCGGATTTAACGAATTTGGCAGGAAGCTCTATACTATACATTTATTTTACGATTCGAGTTAGATCAATCATTTTGAAATGATAAAGAATGCACTCGCCAGATGTCGCTACTTCCGACGCCTACTTTTCATAAGAAAGTGAGTTTGTCTAGTCGAAGTTGAAAGCACCAACGGCCAAATTTACATTTTTTGACATGCTTCAACAAAATTGTTCAATGTAATATTTTTACATAAATCCAATAAAAACGTTTGGGCCAAAATTGTACTGGAAACAGATTTTAAAAAATGCAGTAAAAAATATTGAGATATCACGGACATACAGATGATTGCAGATCAATTGATACGAATGTACAGACGGATTCAGACCAATAGACTCACCCTGTATTCGCGATGTCATACGTTAAAAAATATGATTTATTTGGAAAAAAAATATCAAGTAAGTAAATCAACATTTGCCAGATATAAAAACTACATTCCTCCTGAGCAACATGGTTTCCACCCTAAACGGTCGGTCTCAACAAACCTCGCTCCTTTGATTTCCCTATGCCTACGGAGGCAGGAACACATGAGGACGTCGTATACACGGATCTCAAGACTGCTTCAACCGGGTTGATCATTCCATTGTACTTGCCAAACTCGAGAAGCTCGGTGTCTCTCAAGGACTCAAGATTTAAATTATACCTTACAAATCAAGAGCTTTGTGTGAAAATTGGCTCTGATCAATCGGAATATTATTCAAACAACTCAAGGCGTTCATCAAGGCAGCACTTTCCATCGAAAACTAAAACCTATTGCATTCAATTATACGATCGATAACCAACCTCTGTTCATCATCAAAGAATTTCACTTGATTTTGCTTTGACGTTTAAGCTACATTACACAGATATCATATCCAAAGCTAACAGACAACTCGGATTCATCTTTAAGATCTCTGATGAGTTTTGAGATCCTACTTGCTCTATACTGTGCGATCGACCATGGAATTTGGTGTAGTAGTGTATTGTCTATATGAAACACGCCGGAGACGAACCAGCCCAGGGCTGAAAGTCTCCTTAATAAAGATATATAAAAAAAAAGATATGAAACAGTTTAGATAGCGAGTATCGAGTCTGTTAAGAGGAAATTCGTTCGGTACGTTCTTCGCCACCTTCCTTTGAATTATGCAATGAACCTTCCACCCAACGAATATCATTGCCAACTTCTGGGTATTAAAACTCCTTAACCAGGCAACTTTTTAAGCCAAAGTTCTAATAAGTCAAATTGACTTTCCCGGGATTTTGGCTGAATTCAAAATCTATGCACCTAGACGAGTTCTACGAATAAAAAGTTTCCTGCATTTTGGACCCCGAGCAGCTAATTACGGACCAATATGGTTCATGTCTGCACGTTTCAATGAATTCTATGCATTTTTCAACTTCAACTGCACAGCGAAAATCTTTCATCACCGGATTCAACATAGTCTGCTAGATAGGTCGATACGTTTCGACACATACAACTACTTGCTGATGAATTTTGCTACCTGTTTCGTTTTTTTTTTTATTCCTGATCATGACGATGACGGCCCCGACTTGACTGATCCAAGGACAACTCCGTGCCATATAACGATTTTAATGGTTATGCTGACGAACGTATTATAATTGGGATTATTATTATTATTCGGTGTTTTTTAAAATAATTGTTCTTGTGTATTTCGAAAATATATGGGGTTTTTACGCCTATTTTCGCAAATATTTTCGAAATAGGTTTTTCCCCCATCAATTTTATTTAGACAAAAAAAAGTCAAATGAAGGGAATAATAAAGAAACATAGAGCTATTCTGGGATTTATACAAATTTTTCAACCGTTCAAGAGTCTAGCTAATCCAAAGTCCTACATTGGAATACCTTAATTCGAAAAAAATGTATAAGCACTTTTCGTCTCCCACCTTTTAGCTTTATTCATAACTTAACAGTGTAAACATACACCCATCCAGAAAATACAAGATTCTATTACAGATTTAAATAAAATGTATACAGAATTTGTAATGTTTCACCGCATGAACAGATTTTGTAATGAGGTAATTGGAAACATTTTTTAATATTTTTACCCTTCTTACAAAGAAGGGTATACATATCACTTGAAAAACCGACTATCGATCCGAGGCCCGGAGGGCCGAGTGTCATATACCATTCGACTCAACTCGACGAGATCGGAACATGTCTGTGTGTGTGTGTGTATGTGTGTATGTGTGTGTGTATGTCACGAAATGAATGCGCTCACGTTTCTCAGCAACCGCTCAACCGATTTGGACAAACTCGGCGCCAAATGATAGGTCTTGGGGTCCCATTGAACGCTATTGAACGGTTTTGAAATCGGTGAACCGGTTCCGGAGATATGGCCGGAATAAGATCCGGTGAATATGGGCCTTCACGCTGGATTTAACGGAAAACGTATCAAAACCATCATATACCATTCGACTCAGCTCGACGAGATCGGAACATGTCTGTGTGTGTGTGTGTATGTGTGTATGTGTGTGTGTATGTAACGAAATGAATGCGCTCACGTTTCTCAGCAACCGCTCAACCGATTTGGACAAACTCAGCGCCAAATGATAGGTCTTGGGGTCCCATTGAACGCTATTGAACGGTTTTGGAATCGGTGAACCGGTTCCGGAGATATTGCCGGAATAAGATCCGGTGAATATGGGCCTTCACGCTGGATTTAACGGAAAACGTATCAAAACCATCGTGCGACACATCAAATTACTACAGAATTCAAAAATAAGAGCAATGCAAGTCGTGTTAAGTGTTCCAGACCACATTGGACACACTTGGACATGTTCCGGGTACCCCGGGGAAGTTGCTTGAATATGAATTGAATTAAAACCCATTAAATCACATTAAAATACGATGATAAGGTGTTTGGTAGCCTCACCAAATAGACTACACCCGGATATATTCCGGGTACCCCCAGGCAGTGGCGTAGCGTCACTGGATGACACGGGGGTGGGGGGCTTGGTCACTGATAATGACAATAAAATAAATAAACTTGAATAAATAAGAAGGGTCTGATCACACCATAGGTGGATAAATTCGGGTTTTTAAATTTTAATGTTAGTTAAATTTTCTAACTGCAAAATTGTGACGTTTCGAGGTTGTATTGTGCTTTTGGTGTAATTGCTGTATACATTTTGGCGCATTGCTGTTTTCTGGGCTCTATTTTTTTTTTTTTTTTGTAATTTGGCATGCTTGCGCTAATGACATCCATCCATGAAACAAACATTACCTGTCGTGGGCTCTGTAATGCGGTAATTCACCCAAAATGCTGTCACTTGTCGAGTGAAATGTTGGATGAAGTTGACCGGAACAGGTAATTATTCTGGATGTGTGAATCTTGTGAGAGCATAATGTCAGACATTCGGCATATTAAGAACATAAAGGCTGCATATGATGCTAGTCTGGAGAAACAGCTGAGTACTCATACGAATTTGCTGGGGAAATTGAAAAAGGAGATTCTGGAGGACTTGAAAATTGAAATTCGGTCCTAAGCCAAGACGAAGTTGAGCAATACTGCTTCCATCACACCGGTTTCCTCCAGGCGGTGCTACTGGTGAATCTGTATCTCCAAGTCTGTCCCTGTGGAAAAGTTTTGGATTTACCTATCTCGGATTTTTCGTGATATTACTCCCGAGCAAATTGTTGAGCTGGCCACAAATCGTTTGTCAATCGACGATGTTGAAGTTATCTGATCATTTCTTTCAAAGTCGGTATCTCAACAGATTTGAAGACGAAAGCACTTTCGTCCTTTACATGGCCCAAAGGAATGCTATTTCGTGAATTCGTTGACAACCGCAGAGTCAAAAATTTTTGGAAGCCTCAAGGATTGTTACAAATGAACATACCGCAAACAACTCCAAAATCCGCCAATTCCAGTCATAGTGGCGCCGGGTGTGTAGTGGTAAGCGTGATTGCCTCTCACCCCAGCAGGCCTGGTTTCAATCCCAGTCGGCGCCGCCGAGATGTTCTGAGGCATAACATCTCTGATCACGCCTTCCTTCGGGAAGTAAAGCTGTTGGTTTCCGATTCATGAGTTGATGGGTCGATAGTTAGGATCTCCAGGAGTGGGAGCTGCCTCCCTGACGTCGGTAGCATTGGTGTTCAGCACGGAAAACAAGATCGGCAGAAAACAAATCAAGGAAAAAAAAAACAAAATTCCAGTCATCATTCATCTATGACAGAGTGTTATTGCCGGGTTAAGAGCTTGAACCTCAACACCGCATTTTCATCAACCGATTAGCCACTAGCATTTTGGAAACCCCTGATCACAGTCGAGTCCCTTCCGCCATCAACCTGCAGTCATCCCGGTCCTGTGTTTGAGCCCAGAAAGGGGATCTTCCAAAATCCAACCGCAGGTAAGTATGATCGCTTTCTGAATAATTCCGTCCCTAAAACGATTATCACTTCTAGTCGAACTTCAACAATGAACTCCTTCGTGATTAACCCAAGTTGGACACCGAGACGCACGCTTACCATATGTGTTATGAAAGCCTCTAATTCATTCATTACAGTCGAGTTATTCCTACCAGCGACATCCAGCCGTCCCTGTCCTGTGTTTGAATGTGAAATAGGGGTCTTCCAAAACCCTATCTCAGGCAAGTACGATGATATTTCGAACAATCCACTTCCTACAATGTATTATGCTCACAGCCCATCATTTCCGATAAAAGCACAACCTACTTTATTCAACTCGACACTCGGACGAATATTTGCCACTAGCCTTGTGGAAGCCCCTGATCCTATCATCTCAGTCGAGCCTATGCTGCCAGAAATCAACAGTCGTCCCAGCCCTGCGTTTGAGCTAGGAGAGGGGATCTGCCAAACTCCAACCGTAGGCAAGTACAATCAGCAAGCAACAACTTCTCTGCCTGAAAAATTCTTGATTTCCAGAGAGCCATCGTATATGTCTGCTCCTCGATAATTGTCTTCTGAAAATGACATTAACAGTATTCCAGCCCCACCATGCCCGAAGTCAAGACGCACCACAGAAAATTCACAGGAAGCATCCAAATCCTCTGATCTAGTCCTGCCGAAGAGTGACGGCGTACACTGGGAAGCACTGCCGTCCATGATCTCTAACAAAATTGCTGCAAACATAAATTGTTCATGCACAACATATAGCTACAGCCCGAGTCCCATAGCCAGGGGGGCATAGTGCTGAAGCCTTCTCAAGAAATTATTTTAATATAATGTGAAAAATAAAAAACCTTACCCAGGTAATGGATATCTATTACCTGTACAGTACAGGTAACCGATAGTCAAAATCTTGGGCCAGATTTTTTTTTTCACATGATGATAATAATTTCGGAGGAGGGGAATCAGCCCCATAGCCCTGCCCCCTCCATGGCTACATGCCTACCTCAGAAACCTTATTGGAAAGTGAATGTCATTCAAATACATTATATGAATGGTATCATTAATAACTACAAAAGTGACCGACCAAATATTTTGTCCTGTATTCGTCTCTAAATATGATCATCATTTTTGAAAATAAAATTAAATCCTCATAAACCATATTTTTTTTAATAATTTAAAGTTCCCTAGAAAGAAGTGCCATGCTGTGAGTAGTTGTGAGATTAAATCCAGCGATTCGTTACAAAAGATGATGATGCTGTCAATCGTACAATTGACGATTATAATGTTTTTTTTTTTTTGTTTTATATTGGTGCACCTAGAATGTTGTAATAAATTTTAACTTGATGTTTATACAAGGTTACGATGAGCATGAAAAATGGAAATAAATAAAGTATTTGTGTTCAACACGCACCTTTTCAATGAACCGACGGTAGTCGCTTCTACTAAAAGTCAGTCATAAATAGTTTGGAAGCTATAATTATATTTCCACGTATAAGCTACTGGAATCGTCATTTTTAAACTGAATCAATTTCATCATTGATCTATTAAAGACCAAAAACTAGCTTCACCGCATCAACGGTTTTTTTTTTTTCAATGAGAAAAGTCTGATTCCACCGTAGATGGATTAATCATTTGAGCATCACAATTTGCGAAACCATTTTTTATTGGTTTTTTTTTTTCAATGCGTTGAACGCAAAACATGGATTGATCCGAGTTTAAGAACAAAAATATGTAACTGAATATTTTTCAATATTTACTCCATGGAATCCAATCATATTGATGAAAATTATTCGGAGGTATCAATTTTCTCGATTCCAATTACCCAAGCAAATTGTTACCCATGGTAAACCCACAAAAACAGAGCTCGTAAATATAAACTACCTCAAATTAAAATCAATTTTTATAATGACTTCATTTAAGGTGCAGGCACGTAAAAGACGGCAAACTACCCGAACGATACGAAAGAAATAAAGAAAATATTGCATCTCGATACCCATATGCGGTGAATTAGCAATATTGCGATCAACGAAGCACTTACGCACTAAATTCAAATGATGGATCAATTATGGAGGAAAATTGGCAGAGCTTTAAAATAAATGTGTTTAAATTCACTCACCATAATTGAATAAAAATTATCGGAGTAAATAATTATTTCATTTTCCCAGTAAATAATAATAGCAATAATGCAAAAAATAGCGAATCCCGCTCATGATTTTCCAATCATCAAACAGTTTTTAAATTATACTTTTTAACATGTTTAAATATTTTTTTAGGATACTACCCTTTGAAATGGAATCTAGGAGAAAAAATCTCGCCTGCTTAATGAATTAAATGATGTAGCGCCTTTTTAATTGATGCAACTGACGATGCAGGAATAAAGGCCTAAAGAGAGTATCGAAATTATTTAATAAGATCTCTCTATACTATTATTGATTACATGCTTTTGTTATGCGGCTTCGGCCGTTCCACAACAAATGGTTCCATTATGGTATCATATTGTTAACGAATTTTGCTCCAGGCTCGATATTGTCCAGTTTTCGTTCATCGAGTGTAGTATTCTGTGCGGCTCAGAGTGGTTTTAAAAATAATTATGTCAAAACAGCGTTCCTCCAAATATGGCTCATGTATCGCAGGTTAATTCTTCTTTGCATGGATGACTGACTTGATCTTGATATTGCCTCTTGCTCGTTTCTCACTGGCTCACTATACGAGAATGGTTGCTGCCTGCATGTACACGTTAATTTGTTTCGCTGAAGATTGAAAAAAGTGTAATTGGACTCATGTTGGGGGTGAAAACAATGGGGTTTATCATACTAAAATTGATTGAAACGTTCACCTCAATCAACGTGACTAATTTGATAATTAGCGACAACTCGCAGAATATACAATGTTATTATAAAATGGGAAATAGTAGGCGAAAAAAATAATTGATGTAATCATGCCCTCGTTATGATCAATCCGTTGTAGCACAGGTCAAGTCATACAGCATCACCAATATGCCTGATTAATCCACCTACCCGTGGCGTGTGACTTTATCGTACGCAAGAGTTATGGATAAAGCAATTAAAAAATGATTTTTTACCGTATCCCCGAAATCAATTTTCCAATCGGGATTAAATGCAATATAGTTCAAAGGCTGTACGCCATACGATTAAAATAAAAATGGCAAGTCATTGGGATTTATGACTCGATAAAAGGCTATGAGTTGTCCGTGCACCATGTATTTGGGAGACCCTTCAAATGAAAGCATAGAGTCACCCCATTCATATAAGATTAGTATGAAAATGTTCTATCTCACGTCTAGACCTCCCGTCTAGAACAATTTTTATTTATTTTTATTTTTCATATTTTTCACTCTAAATCACTCTCGACCGGTAAGTTGAGAAGTTTCAGTAGTATGTATCAGTGCTGCACAATTTCGACAATACACGGTGATACTCAAAATTCTGCTTTGGTCACTCGTTTGAGCTAACAGTCATCGTCAAGGCAAACCATGTCAATTGTCAGTGGCATTTTTGTCAGTGACGAACATGTGCTGATTTGTTTATTAGCTAAATTTAAAATGAAATTAAATGTCTTGAGGAAAACATTCACATGGAGCCATTAAAGTGAACAAGCATCTACGTCCTGAACAGCTTGGATAACAACAATGTGACTCAGAATGCAAGAAATTACCCTTTCTGTTACCAGGTGAATCTTTGTCATTGACGAAAAATTGAATGAGATTTTGACAAAGATTTTTTTGAGGATCAAGTCTATCATTGACTATGTGACAAACAATTTTGTCAATATCGCGCAAATGTCTGTCAATGACAATGATAAATCTCAACACTGGTATGTATGCTCCCTAGTAAGTATGTAGGTATTCCGGTAAGTAATTATTTTTAAGGCACTCTAGATGAATTCACAGACTTGAACTTTAAAACACGTTATTCGCTCTATATAGACTATAGATTTGTTCTACAACACTACATATTAAAATCGGACTGAGAGGTAACTGATCCTCCTAGTTTGGGTCTGGATATGGCACAAATTGCACCAGCTGCAAGGAGAACCATCCGTCCACACTGCAAAAATAGGGCGACTTCGGTGGGCTGGGCACGTCGTTAGAATGTCGACCCAGTAAAAATGGTTCTCGAAAGCGACCCAACTGGAACAAGAAGAAGATGCGTTCAGCGAGCAATGTGTATCGAACAAGTAGAAGGCGACCTGTGAACCCTTCGCTGACTAAGAGGCTGGCGACATGTGGTCATGGATCGAGTTGAGTGAAGACTACTTCTTTGGACAGTAGAAGACATCAATGCCTTAGTCTGGTATTTTTTCCTTTATTTGGTTTTTTTTTCGATCTTGTCTTCCGTACTCAGTACCAATGCTACCGACGCCAGGAGGCAGCTCCCACACCTGGACCGAAGACATAATATCAAGAAGACTAGCAACTTTGCCTGAATCCAAGCGACAGTTACAATAGCGCTGCGTTTGAGTGAACCCTACCTATCGGCTTTACTTCTGAAGACATCGCTTAAGTATTATAAATATAAGTGAAATCAAGTGTGAAACATCAAGAGCAAATGTCACAAACGTAAAACACTGACGAAACAAATGCTTCGTTATAGGGGTAAAAACTTATAGAAAACACTTTTCTTCGTTTTGTTTCAATAAAAAAACAAAACAGCGAATGTCACATTTGTTTGATTTCCGATCAGGTGTGTTTGATTCGCCCTACATCTCCATGTAGTCCATCGAGGCGTAATCCACATTTCGCAAGACCGCAGAGCAAATGTTTGTTTTCGATGGTTTTCGAGCTATTTTTCAATATTTTTTAATGATCCAAATTGAAGGCATATGTATTCAGAGGCTTTTTGGAAAGCAAACTACGCTACATGATCAATACGACGATATTGGCAAATTTTCTAGCAAAGGCGAAGCATTTGGTCGTAGCAAGAACAAGATGAAAATAAACAGGCAAAAATCAGAGGCTAAATAGACCTGTAAAAAAATACGGCGAGTTTCTGAAGGGCGAGAGCGTGTCCTCAGAAAACAGTAGGGCATATAATGTTTTGTTTTATGTTTACAGCACCGAATAAATCCAGAAATTTAATGAATCATCAAACCAATTATGGAAAGAAATCATTGCTAAACTGAATTTATATTAAATAAACCGCCATCGCAATTTCAAACTCTTTTTTCTCCATTTGAGCATGATGCGGCATTGGCCCTTATGAATGCTCTTTGTCGAAATGTTCATTGAGTAATTTTCCACAAATGATCCTCGCACAACAACACTGCCACATGCATGGTTTGCAGTAAATGACTAGTTTCAGAATAAGATGCCAATTCTAGATTAATTCTTCAAAAGATCCTATCTGGTTTAGTAAATTCTCTTCATCGACTTTCTCTTTTGATAACCACAGTTATACAAACAGATTTCGCACTATCATAGTTTGATGAAGGAAGATCTCATGTACCGTCCTGAACGTCAAACACAACATGGAAAGTTTTTGCAGCTGAGTTATTGACGATAGAGAAATACGATGAAGAGAATCGATCAAAGCAGATTGTTTAGAATTGATAAATAAAGTGGTACCTAAAATTGTGACGTATGCCCTAAGCATAAGTATATTCTAAACACTTATGTCGTTTTCGTTTTTGCGGTGTAGCTACACCGCAATATTTTAGGGTGTAGATATAGGATGCACCTTTGTCTAAAAACAAATGATGTTGAGCTGTCAAAGACCCGCGCTTATTCCTGCTTACACTACACCAGTGCTACATCGCAAAAACGAAAACGGCATTAGAAAAAATCATGTTATTTTAGATGCTCGGAGAGTGACATATAAGAGCGTCAATTTTGACATAAATTTGAGTCATAACAGACGCGAAATATAGCAACGAACTCTTCAGTCTCGGAGCACTTAATATTACATGAGATTTTTGTTTACGTCTTATTTTTTAAGTCAAAGATGGATTCTTCTTCTTTCCTTTATTTAACGTCGGTCTCTGTTCCGCAATCTAGTGCCAATCACCGACGGACATCGATTGCCATCCATTGACGGCAACCGAATGTGCAGGAAGGCAGCTTCCACACCTGCGTAGGATATCGCACCCATTCACAAACACACATGGGCCGGGACCAACAGCTTTACTTCCCTTCCGAAGGAAGACGTAACCAGAGATTTTTATGCCTCAGAAAAATCCCACCGACCTCGGCTGGGATTGAACCCAGACCCATTGGGGTGTTAGAAAGCAGTCACGCTTACCACTACACCACCGGCGCCGGCCAAAAAGATGGATTCTATCATGTGTAAAATTAGTTATATCTAAGTGTGTAATCTTTAACTCAAAAGATCAAAATACAGATAAATATTTGACTTAGAGATCTCTCCTTCTTTGCTGGTCATAATATTGATGGAATCCTTTCACTTCGCGTTTTCAGCGACACTAATCTCAACATCCAGTAGTCGGACAGATTTGAAAATTAAACACGACACATACTTCTGTTATTTAAACTCGAATAATTGCGAAGCGTTTAACAGCGGTGGCCACATTATCGTTAAAGCGTTAACCGTTAATCAATGCTGTTCTTTCTTTAAACGTTTCCGTTAAATATGAGAACCGCTAACAGATCGATTAACGATCGTGCTTTTTTAAATCATGCGTTGATTTTATGTTTATGAATATTTATTGATAGAGAATGTAAAAATTAGGAAAATAGTCACTAAATGCCCATTTAAATTGTATCTAGAAACATTAAGAGATCCAAAGATGAATTGAATCATGCATATTTTATGGGTGGAAAAGTTTTCATAGATGTCTTTATATAATTCAACTCTTTGATCGCGTTAAAATCAGCTGTTGATCGACATAGTTACCGCTATAAATATATCAGTATCTTTAAACAAACATTTCGAATGGTTATAGATTTTCACCACATGAAAGAAACATTGATAAATTTTGCCTCGCATTTTGGCAGAAGGCAAACTAGATTTTTAATCTTTTCGGCAAATGGTTCGATCGCTGCGAATAATTAGACCAGTTCACAGTTATATGTTTACAGTGTGATCTTTATAATTTCTGCTTTTCGTGATCCAAATTTGTTTGCTCTTTTCCAGGTCACAATTTAAAAAATGTTTTTTTTTGGTTTGGTACCGACTACCCACCACTACAGCACTCAATAATAGGGTTGTTCTTTTACCATAACCGGTTTTACCATAACCGATTTCACCGTTAATACCGTACCATTCTGCAATACCGAAATACCGTTTTTAAACTTCTGAAAACCGATAATCGCGGTACTTTTCATAAGAGCAATTATACGGTTTACTAATCTGATAGACTTAAATAATAATAAAGTACCAATTTAATAAGTGCAACAAAAAGGGCGGAAATGCTATTAAAGGTGCGCTTTTACGTTAAATCGTTTCGATGTCTTCATTGCACTTTTTTTTTGTTATAACGAAAAAGTGAGCAGAAGACACCAGAACGATAGAACATAAAAGCGTGCTTTTATTAGCGATTCCACACTTTTGAGAAGTCCAGTTAGGAATGCAAAATACAATACTTTTAATAAAATAGCTTGGGCTAGCAACTGAGCACCGTTTGGACTGTTGAAAGTCTAGCAACAATATTTGGGCAGATTAGCTGCTTATTTAGCCAAAAAGGCATATTTAGCTTTAAAATTGTAAATTTAATAAATCCATCGGAACCTATGTCCCGATAGTGTATAGCGTGTGAACGTGAACGTTCACTCGTAATGGGGTGTTTACATCTAGCGCGAGAATGTACTCGCCACTAGCACGAATTTCAGTTGCTCCTGAAATTTCATGCTGGTAGACGCTGATGTCCTGTTTACATTATGTCACCGGCGCCGCTAATCTTTTTGTTTGACGGTGCCCAAATTGAACGATTTTTTTTTTTTCCTTTGGTTTGTTTTTTTCCGTCGATCTTGTTTTCCGTGCTGAGCACCAATGCTACTGACGTGCCAGGAAGGCAGCTCCCACACCTGGACCCTACCTATCGACCCATCAACTCATGAACCGGGGACCAACGGCTTTACTTCCCATCCGAAGGAAGGCGTGATCAGAGATGTTATGCCTCAGAACATCCCGGCGGCGCCGACTGGGATTGAACCCAGGCCTGCTGGGGTGAGAGGTAATCACGCTTACCACTACACCACCGGCGCCGCTCAAATTGAACGATGAAAAAAGCATTGCCACCATCGTATAGGCTTAACGCTTCTAACAACAGAATCAAGACTGCAAATCAAGGCCTTCTGTTACGGATTTTTTTACTTTCTGCGTGCTGGTCGTGGACGTTCTTCGATCAGCGTATACGGTGACCACTAATGGCGAGTCCGGATTCGTTTGACCTATTCTCGTCTAATAATGGTAATGGCGACGAATTGAAATGTCTTTTCTCAGATATTCCGTTGTTGTTGTGATGTGCATCCAATGCAATGCGTCCGGCAAAATGCTGTGTATAGTTAATCATTACCTATGTTTGACACATTCTTGTAGTCCATGAAACCCCGAATAGGTGTCGATCAACAGAACAGATTCAATCTGGGGCAAACCCACTGTAACAAATATCGTGCTCTTTGATAACATTGATAAATTTCAGGAACTGAAGCTAATCACACGCCAGCTTTCACAGACATGCCAGTCACATCTGCGGTCCTATTGTAGTAAATAGGGATAACTTTTCTATAGGTGCGAGTCTGCAAGATTGTAATGAATCCATTCCTATGGTTCTATTCGGTGACATCGTGTGCGAGGAAGAGTGGAATATGTTACGTTGGAAATCAGGTTGGTTTTATTTCAATTATGAATCTACATGGCAGGGACGAAGGGACGTAAGGAGGAGGTGGCAAAAACGGCACCCGCGAAGGGCGCCAATTAAATTTGTAAATTTAATAAATCCATTGGAACTAGGAGAACTTCAGATGTATTCGTTGAAGTATTCCAAGGGTATTATGAGTAAAAGTACATGGTAAATATGAGGAGAATACCATTGGGATTATAAGGAGATACCCATGAGTTTTGGAATGGAAATTCTGATCAAAATTTTAATGGAACTCTGAGAGAAATGCTTAGAAAATTCAGACAGTCGTTTCAAAGGACTTCTGACATGAATTACAAGAGAATTGCGATAAAATTCAAAAGAAGTTTGAATCGGAATTCAATTTTTATGTATGAACTCTAAGGGGAACATTCATTATTCGACAACATACGCGAAAACGTTACTAATGCTAGATTTGAAGTTTGAAAATTCATAACTCATGATACAAGCATCGTAGAACACATGTTTTAGAGTAAAATTATAAGAAAATTATCTCAGTAATCGATATGAAATATGACCTGAAAAATGTTTCTCACGAAAATTTTCACGATGGAGGAAAATCACAAAGAAAAGCAGGAAAGTTTATTTTCGGAGCGATGATTTTTACGGAAAACAAGACCGATGGAAAACAAATCAAGGGAGAGGGTCTAGGATAAGAGTGGAGCATATTCAAAACAAACTACCTTGGCATCGTATGCCTAGGGTGTATCTAGCAACACTGCCAATGCAATCAATAAAGGCTCTGCTCGATTGGCTCTGGCTTTGTCAGTTCGTTTGGCTAAAAGCCAGCCAGTCCAAATCTCTCTTATACTAGACCCTCTCTAAGAGACACCACTCTGAAATTTTCACTTGTGAAAGATAAGAAACTTTCAAGCAAGAGAATTTTTTAGGAAAATTTTCGCTACTCATAAAATGATTGTTCCTGCTTTATATGGATTGCTGAGCTAGTTTCCTTACGATTTCACTAAAAGAAAAGTTTGTCGGTTCGATACTTAGTTCATGAGTTATGAATTTTAAAAGTATTTGTTAGCCGGGAAAATCGAAAAGTTAAAATAAAACTTTCTGGGCAGTTAGATTTTTGTTCATAACTCAAAATCGACTTTGAAATTTTCTCCAGAAAAGATATTTTTTTTTTCAAAACATGAATAAAATATTTTAAAAAAATGTCACCGAAAGCAGGAAACCCAATTTTTTTATGTGAATTTCGTCCAACGTGAAAATTTTCGTGAGAAACTTTTTTAAGATTATATTTTATAAGGATTGATGGGATAATTTCCTTATCATTTTACTATACAACATTTGTGTTACGATGCTTGATTCATGGCATATATTTTTTAAGTACATGATGTTCGGAAAAATCCGAAAACTTTTACTAAAGTTTTCAGGGAAAAATTGTAAAGGAAAGAAGGTAAGTCAATGAATGCTCCCCAAATGTGTTTTCGGTTAAAATTCTCAATAAATTATTAAACTCGTTATTGAAAGTGCCCTTTTAGTAAACCAAATCACGTTAACAAGAAATGAATTGACAGCTTGGCAGTTTGTTGTTGCAATAACATATCTAGAAAGTTTGAATTCACGATTGTGTAACATTGATAAGTATTAGAAATGTTAGCAAGGTGTTTGCAATTTCTACCAAGGAAAATCTGTATGCCCGATATAGCAAAGAGAGTTAAATTTCCTTCCCAAGGTCAGGTGAACCGTAACTTTTTGGTTTGTATTAAGTTTGTCAATATGGCATTAAATAGTCCGGATTCATTTGAGCTTGTATGTGTGCTCATTATTTTCATATATATCTTTTCATGTTGTTTCAATAGTTCAAGTGTTGAAAAACAATTCAAATACTATTTATTTTAATCAAATCCATTTTTTAAACTAAAGGTTTGAACAGTTCAAGTATGGAAAAATAAATAAAATACTATTGATTTAAATCAATAATGTTTTTTTTTTCAAATAATTCGATAATTTAACACTGAATGTAATATATTTTATTCTGAGCACCTTTTTCGGCAACGCATTTTTGCACTTCGAAACATCGAAAACCCTTCTTGGTTGGGATAGGGCTAATCCCAAATTGAAAACATTTCACGATTTCTTACGCTAGAATCCTGATGGGCCATGGCTTAAAGAGAACATGTCCACAACCGGTTGCTATTATGCGTGAGATATCCCTTCCTTCCGATAAAATACAGTTTTATTTTGCGGTGGGAGACCCAACCATCTAAAATAGCTAAGGTCTGCCCTGAACCCATAATTTGATTCATTGAAAATTTATCGCTTTCGATTCAAAATAATTAAATCACCTGTGCAGCGTCATAATTTAATCATACACACTAGCAAAAACTGCCATCAGCGAACGTAGGAAAAGGCAGGTACGAACAAAAACAGGAGACTTGAAAAACTGGCTTCGGAAACAAGATGTTCAAAAGACTGGTGCTGATCGATAATTATATAGTTGCGGTTGCGAATGAATATAAAGACATTACCAAGTTATTGCCGTTGAGAATGTGTAAACTACTAGCTTGTAAGTGAGTAAAGATACACCTTTAAACCGAAGTTTTCTTTGTGTTGCACTACTCACTCAGGCTAAGCTCTGAATATAATCCGCTTTCTTCTGTATTGTAAAGGCGACGAAAATTGACAAGGAAACCCAAAGGCAATTTATTTTGATGGGATGGTTTTTGACATGAAAATTACCCACCTATTGGCTCTCCAGCAAATAAATCATCGAATAAAACGATACATTTCGTTGCATTTACCCGTCAAATTTAAAAAAGTCGTTTCCACGGGAACTCACTGAACCACTAATCTACCATGTCTGATGCCGTTATATACGCGTTAATACGACGGAGGCTACCAAATTAAATTATCTATCGAATTTTACTTATCTCAACATACCTAATAGCTGCCATAAAAATGAGCTAAATCAGCTAATTTGTCTCTCAAAGAACCAGTCTACAATCATATCTGATGATAGGAAACATATTCCACACGACAACACAACTGTTCTGGGATTAATTCGACACGCTGTCGCAGCCGTTGATAGTGTTACAAAGTGAGCAAACAAAACCAGGAATGAACACCCTGCATCACGCCGGTCACGTGACTACTGCGCTGTTCGGTAAAACTATTTATGACACGCGGCATGTACTTAATTTTCCACTTCTTAATGCAAATATTTATATCAATTTGGCTCACTTTTTATCTCTTCAAATAAAATATACCTCACTCCCACAATCGTAATATAAACAGTCAACAACCAGTGGGATATTGGGTTTCTCTGTAAGCTTATCACATTATGATTGCATGGTAAACTTATAATAGTGTTAAGGTCGAGAGGATTAGGGAACGTCGGTTGGTTTTAAAAATTCTACCCCTTGGCGGTTACTCATTTCCCCTTGTTTGTGGGAAATTGTATTTCATTGGAATGATTTTTACCTACAACGCTGAATAGTAGAAACCGTGATCAAAGGGATAATTGCATCCCGAATTCAAATCAATGGAGCTTACAAATATAAAGTTTCCAGTTCGGCAACTTGAAAGCTGGAACGAGGGTAAATGATGTCAACAGATAAAAAAAAAACAGAAATTAAAATCGCAAAACGATATAGTGGTTCTCAGAATTTCGTAAAAGTTGGTAGTATTGTTCCTTATCGAAAAATGTTAGACCCGTATTTTTTTATTTTCTCATTAAGGTGACCATTTCCATGTTAGGGTGGTACAAAAAATCGCTATTTTTTTATGACATTTTTTTTAAATCATAACTTTTGAACCACTGGGCCGATTTGAATGATCAAAACATCAAATGAAAGGTTTTTAAAAATGCTTTTCAGAATAAATATAAAAAAAAAAAAAAATGGAGTTTTGTTGTTTTGGTTTTCATGGTTTGTAGACAATGAGCGTAACACGTTTTTATATTTTTCTTTGAAAATTTATGCTTTCCTACACAACATGTAAAAAATCAGCGATGTATTTTTCTTCGTTTTTGAGTTACGATTTTTTTTAAATAATCATGTTTAGAAATTTCTAGTCTAGGATCAGAAATTGAAATAAATAAGTAATGTAACCATGTTACATTCGATATGTATCAATAGAGACGCAGGGTTATCTAGTCGTATTGGAGTAATGAGCGAAATTTCTTTTTTTTTAATAATGAGAAAATAAAAAAAAAATACGGGTCTAATATTTTTCTATAAGGAACAAAACTACGATTTTTTACGAAATTCTGAGAACCACTATATCGTTTTGCTATGGGATGGCTGTAATATATATATATATATATATATATATATCCTGAACAGATAAAAATTCTCTTTTTTTCCCATGATTTCTTTTCCGCCGATCTTGTTTACGTATTGAGCACCAATGCTACCGACGCCAGGAAGGCAGCTCCCACTCCTGGACCCTACCTATTGACCCATCAACTCATGAACCGGGGACCAACGGCTTTACTTCCCTTCCGGAGGAAGGCGTGATCAGAGATATTATGACTCAGAACATCCCGGCGGCGCCGACTAGGATTGAACCCAGACTTGCTGGGGTGAGAGGTAATCACGCTTACCACCGGTGCCGCTAGATAAAAATTCTCGATTATTATCATTAATTCAATAGCAAAATTACCCGCAGGAACAAATACACTGGTTCCATCTCAGATTTTACACTAAAACAATTGACATGTAAATTTTGATTCCAGTGCTTGCGGTTAATAATAATTAATATAATTTTTATTACTATTAACATCTTTTCACAATTGAATGAAAAGTCGTTCCAAGTGCACGTTTTGATACATAGAGTGTGTTTAATTAAGAAACATAAAAAAACAATTTTGGACGGCCGAAATGCTCTCATATGAGGAAAATCGAAGAAATTTTAACTCAACCTATGAATATACTTATGGACTGAGCTAAATTTTTCTTGATTTTTCTCATAACCGAGCATTTTTTTAGGATAATCGAAAATTACTTAGTCTATGAGAGTTCTGCGTTTTTTGCGATTTTAAGTGAAGTACGACTTAATTTTGAGTCGTTCTCGCACACGCGTGGGGGAGCATAAGAGATATAAGCAACTTAGCGGATATCGGACTATATTAATTTCAAATTGGAAACATGTATGCATTATGTTCTGAGCAATTAAATTAATATTATGCTGAGTGGCAGATCGCATATCTCTATTAGAAGCCTATGTAATATCATCGGAATATGAGAGAAATTTCATGTGAAGCTAGGCCTCGGCATGCACACAGGTGTGCGAGGTATTTAATATAACTTACGATTCATAAATTATATTACGTAAGTTACGAATAAATAGTCATATTTCTGTTTTCATGTATGAAGCTATTGTTTCTAATAGCCTGATCTACACATATATATATATATATATATATATATATATATATATATATATATATATATATATATATATATATATATAATCTAGACCAACAATTGAAACAAAAATAAAACTTTTACTTACCAGTCACTTGTCCTCTTTGATTAGCTGTTAACAAACCTTAATGATTGACATGTCACGTTTAATGAAACCACAGGATGCCAATGCAATAACTTTGGAAATGTCATCTTGTTGCAAGCTACCCCGTTGTTGCAAAGTTACCCCCGTTTTGCGGGACCAGGCAAATAGTAAAAAATAATGTTATGTTGAATTTCAATTTCAGCGTTACCCCCTCAGTTGACATTGCTCTGGACTTGAGACTTCTGAAGATTAAATTAAGTATTTATGTATAGTAGTACTTAGAATAATTCCACGTAACATTTTCATTAGATACCAGATGTGACTTACGTACATTTTAAATGAGAGCAAAATACGCATATCGCTAATAGAATCCGATGCAAGCGGAAATTTCATCATTACCGTCGGCATTGATGCAGAAATGCTGTCTATATAACGCACACACGTAGCCAACGATGATTGATGATGAGAACATCCGGAAAACAAAAATTCATAAGCAGTGTCGGTCTTTATTAATCGAAAATTGAACTTTTATAACACTTCGCCCATTCGACGCAACACCAACTACCGAAATATCGCTTCGAAAACGATCAAAGAGAATGGTGGAAAAGAAAAAAAAAAATCAAAAAAGGAGGCATTACCATATGGCTACGGCTTAGCTGTTTAGAATGATTTTATTATCGTATTGCTTTCCCAAACTAAAGGAGTATGGAGTAAATAAATGTAGCTGTTTTGAAAATGTTACATGTTGGAGTATGGTTGGGAAAATTGAAAATAAATTTATTCATTATTCCGAAAAAACTCATATCAAGAGAAAACTACATAAATGATGATGTTTCCAAAATTTCTAGATAATTATCTCCATAATCTAGTATGTGCCAAAACTTATCTGTACGACGTATGTAAAACCAAATGGTTTTTATCCAATATGTGTTTGTTGGTCATAAGCTGTTTGTTGATTTAAAACCCAATTGACAATTTCAAAGTTGTGGTTGATTGAAATTTTGGAAATTAATGGCCAATTTGGAGTTTTCAATATTTGAGATTCAGATATATTTGTATTTTATGACCAATTTGACATATTCAAACCATTTCACATTTAATGCTAACCTGGATGATTTAAAGTTATTTATACAATTTTTAAATATTTATGCAATGTTGGCATATGAAAATCAGGACGATGTTTCATTGTTGTTACAAGAATTTTTTTTAATTTTAACGTCGATTTTGGCGATTTTTTGAGTAAGTTTGGTAATTTAATGCCGTTCTTAGCAATTCTGGTGTTTTAAATATTTGTTTGTGCTTCCAAAGTCACATTGGGATTTCTAAACCCAGAGGTGAACTAGCCCTTAAAATTAAAAAAAAAGAAAGTTTTCCAATCCCTATTTCAGTTGTTTAAGCGTTTTTTAAATTTTCAGGAGAAAATATTACTCATTACAAAAAATAAGGTGTGAGCAAACGCTTTTACGGTAAATATTTTTGGTGTCTTCAGCGCGCATATGAGTCAAGGAATAATTGCCCCATAGACAACAAAAAGATTTAACGTAAATCCGTAGTTTTATAACCGTTTGCGCACAACTAATAGAGTTAATCTTACGCAAATTGTGCTCAAATGCTAATAAAACTACGGTTTTATGTTAAATCTCTGAGGTCCTTGGGGCTCGTAAGGAATAAGAGCGCCAAAGGCACCAACAAAGTATAACGTAAAACTGTAGTTATATAAGCGTTTGCGCACAACTTATAAATATATTTTTTTCCAATGCGAATATTTAAAAAATTTGGAAATAATTTTTGTTATGCCAAAGCACATAAATATGCATGAAACGTCGAGATCTAGTGTTATTCAAAAAAAAAAACATTGTTTTACAAAATTCGACTTTCTGGGACTCTGGGACCTCTCGCCGACATTTCAGTCTTTGGCATGGACTATCTTCAGGGCTCGATCTTTTATTATTGTTATTATTATCTATTTCTATCGAGCGCCGAACCAAGGTCTGAGCGTTGGTGATGATAATATAAAATCAATGTATTTTTCTCAATTGACACACCAACAGCCCAAATATTCAATTTAATAATAACATGTAACAAACGAACCAACCCATGGTGAAAGCAAAAAAGTAATAATAATAATAACTATTATGATTATTATTTAAGCATATAAGATATACTTTAAGGGAAAGCTTCATTTTTTTAGCGTAGTGATGTTTCTCAAAATATTGAAAAAATATATCAAAAACCCAAGAAAATTATGAAGTAATGAAATTGTGTTGATATTTTTATACAAAAAAAATTCGAAAGTCACTTTTCTCGTGCATTCATTGGCATCCTAAGCTGTATGCATGAAAATCCTCTAAAAATATTAAGGTTAAAACATTCAGAGCAATGAATCATTGTATACTGCCAGTTTTGATCTCACAACTACTGACAGCAAGATGCCATAGAGGCGAAAAAAATTTGATTTTTTTTCCAAAAATGTAGATTTTGAATCGAAAACAGATTAAATATTTTGTGGCCTGTTCCTAAAAATTTAACCCATCGCCTGTACCATACCATTTTTTTCAGAAAAGGTTCTTATTTTGTTAAAATCTAAATTCCGGCTTTCTGCATACAAAATAAATCTTCGTAACCCTTCCCTTTCCATTAATGTGACCAAAGGGGTAGACAAATAATAGAAATAAACTAGGTAAATACCATAGGATTGATGTTTAAAGATCCAAAGTGTTCGATGTTGATTTGTATCGAGAAATCGAAACGTGTAAAAAAAGACTTCAGTGTATTATTGACATAGGCGCCTCCAGGTGTCAACTAAAGGGGGACACTATCCGAACGGAAGTGATTGCTATACGTTGATTTTCATGCTCCCGTAAAACTTCTCCCTAGATTAATTCCTAGTATCAACATCGAAATGGCTGGTGAAATACTAAACTGCTTTAGTAAGGGTATCTAAATTAGCGTACACCTTTTTAGCTAGTTAGTTCTCCAATGAGAAAATCCCAAATTTGTATGAATCTGAAGTTGTGTTTATGGTATTAGCAGTGGCATCGACTAGGGCAATAACACCCGGTTGATATTTTTTGGATGTCACCCCTAAATCCACCCTTTTATTAACTACAGTATAACTTCCAAAGATATTATACGCTAATTTCTTTATTAAACATAACACAATTATGTCAAGCACAGCAATAACCACGAACAACCTCCTCGAAATCAATCGACCAAACTGGTAAATAATTCAGCGATATTGTTCCATTGCAGATCGCAAATAATGATTGATATGTTAATTTTAAAATCTCTTTTCATTTGGCACATACGTATCATCAGGAACAACAACAGCCACAACGCTAACCCGGTAAATTTTTCAAAATCACAATTCATGATAAAGAAAAACATTTAAGGTGATTCCTTAAGGAGACCACAAATGGCCGCCACGTAGGCTATACTTGCACACCCACTTCGAATTTTCAATTACACATGTCTCAGACATCAGAGTCCCATTTCATCTGAAATTGCTACTTCATGAATACTGTAATGCAGCAAACGTAGAGTAACACTTTTAATGTTCTACTGTCGTAGAAGGTGTTACATTTGCACTTATAGTTTCAAAGCAATTACAGTAGTTACGAGAATAAGTAACTCAAAACGAAAAACCTTAAGCTCATGGTTTTGCCAATCCAAGGAAAAATTAACATTGTATTTGACAAAATAAAAACAAATACGGGTCTAATATTTTGCGATAAGGAACAAAACTATCAATTTTTATGAAATTCTGAGAACCACTACATCGTTTTGCTATGGAATGTCTGAATTTAGATCGTTTTAAACGATTTTGGAGATTTTACAGCCATTTCTATTTTGAAATATTACGACCCTATCGGCATTTTAAGTCGAAATTAGTTTTTTATACAACTTTTAATTTAATTTTCACATTTCAAGAAGGTGTTTTACGTCTTTGTCAATTAATTTTTCTATTAACTATCATAAGAAAGAGGGGCGCTACATTGTGTACAAACACAATGAAACGTAATGCATCCTCATGCTAAAACAGTGCACACAAGAACTTTTTTTTCCCATGATAGTTAAAGGTTTTGATTAACACGGCATTTCCCAGACCATATTGTTGGTTTGAAAATGGATGTGTTTTTTTATGCATAAGGCATTTGTGAGTTTTGAAGAACATTGCGGCAGCCTTGATCTTCTAGAAATTATCGAATTATTGTTTACAAAAGCTCGTGCGCCTTAATTCCAACTTTATCTAGAGTTGTTAATTGATAATTTTCTAAGTCAGTCCAGGTAAGCTTAGGTAAGCTCGCTTGGCAGAGACTGTTTTTGAATATTGTGGTATTTCGAACAAACTTCACACAACTCACTATCTAACTGATCATGGAATCAAAGTAGGCGTTGCTCACCTATTTTTTGATAGTCGTTTTGATTCGAAATCATTGATTCCAATCTAAGGGGAGACAACTGGGGTATAGCTTTGGATCCAGTCGCTGATTGGTTGATTTTCAAGTTTATAGGGGAAATGGCTCTAATGTTGGTCTCTGGGTCTAAGATTGGGCTCATCGCTAAAAATCTGCTATTTATCAATTTTATCTAGATGAACGCGTCATTGGGACGCTACTAATGGATATTTTTGGTCGCTATTGAAAATTTAGTCCATTGCTGAATTTATGTATGGGCCGACATTACATTCATTTCCTCTACTTGGTTTTTTGTTTTATATATAAACAAAATTATTGTCAGAACTGTATGTATTGATTGAATACTGTTTAACAGGGACTGCAGGAGTGAATGAAGAATAAAAAGAAGCAAGATGTCTTGTCTTATCTTAGATTTCAATCATCTGTTGATGGACCATCTCTAGATTAACCCTTAATTTTTTTAAATAGCCGTTTGTTTTTTTTTACGAAGATGTTGTATATTTGTAATGATAATAGAAATAAAAAATGCAGCTTCGGTGAATTAAGCTTTAACCAATTTACTCAAATCTTATATGCTACGTGGATTCAATAAGTGTGGTACCAATCAAACTCACTAATAGGATGAATACTACATATTTTAAGATTATTTGCTGATGATTAGGAGAAACAGTCCTATTATTGCGGTACGTTAGAAGCGTTAGGAGCCTATCGTTGTGTATGGAGACCTCCATACACAACAATAGGCTTCTAACGCTTCTAACGTACCGCAATAATAGGACTGTTTCCCCTGTATGATTTTTCATGTTTTGATTAATGTTGTCCTACACTGATAATTAATTTATCACTACATACAAAAAAACCTATCAGGTTGGACCTGATTTTACCATGTTTCCCCTGAATCTTAAAGAGGGGCTTTTCATTAACTACGTAGACAGTTTTTTTGGGATTCTTGGCCCCCCTCCCCCTTGGTAGACCATACATTTTTTCAATTTGTATGGGCCGTGGATAATTGCCAAAACTCCCCCCCCCCTTCTGCTAAACTGTATACGTAGTTAATGAACAGCCCCAGAGTGTATCGAAAACATAAAATTGAAGTAAAGATTCAAGAAAGTCATGTACAATTTCAAATGTTTTCATGAAATTCTATGTTTTCAGCTGCTCTAATTAGCGGTGCCGGTGGTGTAGTGTCGAGCGTGATTACCTCTCACCCCAGCAGGCCTGGGTTCAATCCCCGCCGGGATGTTCTGAGGTATAACATCTCTGATCACGCCTTCCTTCGGAAGTAAACCCTTTGGTCCCCGGTTCATGGGTTGATGGGTCGATAGGTAGGGTCCAGGTGTGGAAGCTGCTTCCCTGGCGTCGGTAGCATTGGTGCTCAGCACGGAAAACAAGATCGACGGAAAACAAATCAAGGGGGAAAAAAGCTGTGTTTTTAGTTTATTATATGACTGTACGCTTTAAGGTTCAATTTACTTTGATGCTTTTGGAAAAATTTCAATGATTCGAGCGGTAGTAAACGTCATTTTGTCTGCTCGAATGAAGTGGTTAATTGATTCTAATTTGGTACAAATCAACATTTTCCTTTTTCCTTTTCTTCAAAAATCTACTCGAATATGAGAAAAATCGATGAAAATGTTACTCATTCTTGGAGTACACTAATAGAATTTAACTCAGTCTATGATTAACCTACGTTTTTTGCGAAATTGAGTGAACTGAACTCAAAATGAGTCAGATTCAAAGGCCGTGCGGCAAGAAAAAAATTAATATGATGAGCTTATAATAGATTATGCATTAACAACATGTTGTACAGTCCAAAATTTGCAAGCCTAAAGATATCTTCTAACAAACACAGTTCTTTGTAAACTTCTATGGATGTTTTATAAGTTCTTAAATAGCACTTTTAGCGTAATTGAGCTTACAAAGATCATTTTTTATTGCTCTAGAAATCATTTAAATATTCTCCCCTAAAAAATTCATTGGTTGTATCCATCGTACATGCATCATCAATAACAAATAAATAAACTCACACAATTCGACGATAAGCCCAAAAGGACGAATGATATAAATTGTGCCAACATGTCCTGAATGATAACATAAAAATCAAACTGTTCTAACATGAAAAATATTTCGTCAACCCAATAGTGCTGCTATTTTCCCGACGGCTCCGATACTGCTACGAACAGTACCGCCATGAAATGCTATGCTTTCAACTCAAATTACAATCAACTCACTTCGTTAAAACTGAGAGCGCTAATGCATAGCGATAGTATTGAGCGCCACTCCAAAACAATTTACAATTTCAGTTCCTGTGGTTTCAATTAAAATCATCCATAGAAGATAATAGTCGTTCTATCGCTTTGGCAGCTTATGTTGTCATGATTTTAATTGGATTGTTTGTCACGTACAACATCATTAAAACAGCATAATTTATAAGAAGTCAACATTTATTTTAACGCACAAGCACAATGTGAAAGAAATTCATGATTTGATTTATCAGTCTATACGAAGAAAAACCATGCTTACAATTTCTTTGTATGTATGTATGTATGTATGTATGTATAAGATGAACAACCTCCATAACTTTTAATTTGTATCAATGATTTCATACGTATACATACAATACGTTTTCTCTCCGTATGGTACACACAATCTAACAAACCTTTATTTCACGCGTAGGATGACGAGAAGTAAAATCATATACAACACATAAATGGAGGGAAATTGAATCATGAAATTGCTTTCGAGCTTTTTGAACTTAGTTCTTCACTCTTGTTCATCTACTTTCCAGAGAGCGATCCACAAATACAATTTACTAATACTAATAGCAGCAACCTGCTCATACCTTGTTCTTGTGTTAGTAGAGTGAACTCAGATAAATCTGTTTGTGTTAGCGAATATATGAAGCTCGTACTTCCGAAGAAAATTTCCCCCAACGAACCAACCAACGAAGAAAATCTAGACACGAAAACAGCAGCGAATGCCAGTTAGTTTTGCTGTTGGAAAAGCACATGGCATGCAGACAAACAAGTTTGTTGCCAGGCTTGTACGTGTAAGCCCATGTCCAGCAGACCAGGTCTGGTAATGTGAAACTAATCATCACTTTTATTTCTCTACTTATAAATGAAACAGCTAGTTTGATGTCACACTCGCTGTTATAACGTAACATTAAAAGAGACGGAGAACTCACATTGCCAGACCTGTTTTTCTTCACATGGCGTGTAAGCGTCATCGATGATGTTCACAAATACAGCAATTTAGGCAGCATAAAAAGGTAAACTGTGATAATTTGTTCGTATTTTGTTTCGCGTCCAAGCACTGAATGTTAATGAAAACGTGGCAGAAAGTGAGCTATTGTATTTATGCTCTTTTTTTCGAGGGCGTGTCATATTATCACGCCTATAAAATCAATTTCTCTTGTAACCATCGTATACATGCATATACATATAATTGGAAGTGTGAACCGTCAAACCATTTTGATCAGGAGCAAATTCAATAAAAAGATTTTTATGCACTTGGTATCCTTAATATTTAATTGCTATCAATCACTCATTTGGCTTGTAACGTGAACACGTAAATAAGAGCAGAAAACTGAAATTCATTGTAAGTAAATGTTATAATTAGGAGCTCGGAAAGACCAAAACTGATGTTTATTAGAGTCGCGCAAAGTGTGATGCTAAGAATACAAATCGACCTGTCGAGCGTGTACCAAATAAACAAAATAGTTAAGCCATGCTCCTTATTGGTCATTTGACATGTTGCACATTTATTTTTGGTCACAAATAGCAAATATAAAGTACTAGGATCAAAAGTTGGTTAAAGTATTGATGAGTGGACGTAGACAATGTGGTTGTCAAGCAAGTCAGTTGCCAATTTTGCTAAATTTCTCTCAGCAGTTCGGAAAGCAAACTACAAGCGTGTACTAATAAATTGAAGTTTAAATTGATTGTTGCTGCAAAAAAGGTTATCTACATACCAAATTTCTGAAATATTGTTCAGTACTTTTTTTGCTGGATTCATTCTGTAAAATATATTTTTACAGATAGTTTTGGTAAATATATTGTTTTACCAACTTTCCGCAATATCTGTAATTTACGGAAATTTACCGAAAACTGTAAATAAATTTTACTGATCGAAACTGTAAGGTGCTGCAATTCCGTAATACAGTAGAAACAGTGGCGAATGTACTGTAAAAACAATATTTTACAAACGGTGGTTGGGTACCAGATTCTTGAAAAATGTCGATCAGATTTGCAAATTTCATTCTATCAAACTCAAAGTTTGCCGCCGTTTGATAGTTCGTTTTATTGAATTTGATTCTTTTCCAATTGCTTTCAGTCAATCATAGACGTTAAGCGGCCTAATGTCATCATCCGCCTAGTCATCAACTGTAAAAAATGTCCGAATGCATCTGGAGTATATTTTTTTCTTCAGGACATCAGGTAAAATAAAATAAATAAATATTATACGTGTAAAATAAACTTTTTGCACTGTTCTCATTATTAAATTTTAAAGAACACAAACAGAAAAGTATAAAAAACGATAATAAGAATCATAATTTTAAGGATTTATTACGAGATTAATATACAGATATTTCGGTGAAAGCGCTACCGAATGGTATTGTAAACTTTACTAACCGTTCAGTAAAATTAACAGCGCAGATCAGTCAAATTTGAGAGCTCAAAGGATATATAAAATTTACTGAACGAGTTGTAAATTTAAAATAAATTACCGAATCGATTACCGAATGTTCAGCTGTTCCATATTCGGTAAAATATTACAGTATACTGTAAAACATTTTAGTGTGTAATAGGGTAAATGTCGGTTTTGGCACCCATTCACTGTTTTTGGCAACCAACATTTAAACGTAAATTTCATTGTAGTTTCCCATCAAACACTTCGCTGAATGTACTCAAACGATTCCTTAGTCTTTTAGCTTCAATCTGATTACGTTTTTACGACTGAGCAATCCTGTATGACACTTTTTTATTTTCATTTATCGTTTCATACCCTTTAAATCAACTCGTGTACATATGTCGATCAGACCTATTCCAATTTGAGTCAAGTAGACTCAGTTTCCTTAAATATTAATTTACTCAAAAGTCAGTTGATTTTTCGAGGCGAACACCGTGGATAACCAGGAAAAACTTCTCGAATGTGAGGAACATCCATGAAAAAAATATGTCTAGGAGTATACTAATATACTAAGTGAAAATTCTTTTGAGTTTGCTCATATTCCAGAAGCATTTCCTGGGAAAAACCTGGAAAATTCAACTCACTTTTGAGTAAATACACTTTTGTCTAAAATGAGCCGGTTAACAACATTGCTCCTCGGAACGTTATCGTTAGAGGCAGGTTTGGTTGGGTAATATTTTAACGCTTCTACTCATAATGGGTCAATGAATAAACGTGTTAAAATATTATTTATAGATGAAAGATCAGTATTGTTGAACGTAAGATTTTTCACTTAATATAAGGCTCAGTAGCGGCAGCGTAGTACTGAATCGAAAGGTGCTAGCCAGACAATCTGAAATAAAAGAGTTATAATAAATCAAACTTTTAACATACCATAACATTATGTATCGTAAATGTTAATATCAAGAACGATAACTTAACACTAGAAGTAATAGATTAGCTCGGAGGGACGATACACATGTTGCTACGAAGATCAATGGACGCCGTAAACAAGATTGTTTAAAGAAGTATTTATGCATTGTTTTAAAATTCAATAAGATTTATTATCTAGTTTCTGTTTGTAAATACTGATCGCTGCCAACAGAACATAATATTTGATTTATCCATGGTGGTAATCTTCACGTTAACAACCTTTTTCATGGTTGATAAGACTAACATGAACTGTTTAGTTGTGCAACAGTCCACTATGGGCCAGAAATTAAGATTTCGCCGCGAAAATAAAAAAATTAAACATTTTCAAAAGACGTCTCAAAATTTTTGATAAGTTTCCGCAATCAATTCTGGGGTCATTTTCAATTTAAGTATAGTTGTTCTATTCAACGTGGTTGTATGATTTACGATGTAAGCATAAAAAACGTCTTTTCATCAGTTTTCAATATAGACTCGAACTTATTCAATAGTTTTTCAATCAAAAAGATACCACTTATTTAAAGGGTTAATTTTCTCCGTTCTGACATATTAACGTGCTTATCAATGCCATGAACTGTAAATATAGCAGTTGAATTCATTATTTCTTTGTAACCGGTAACCAATCCTGGACCTAACCTTCAAATTAGTCGGGGAAACTCAGAAATAGTGGGCTGTGGAACTTTGGCGCTTCGAAAGAACTTTGGTGCTTTATTTTTTTCAAGATAAAAAATCCGAATAAAGCTTCCAGAAAGCCACAGTAAAACATAGATTTAGGCGCCATCTATGCGGATGAGATTCGAACTATCTGTTTATGGTTTTTGTTATAATGTGAAGCTTTTTCCAAGACACGACGGCTCGTAAGTGCTTCTTTTAATAGTTATTGTATTTGTCGTCTGAATTGATTTTCTAGCCCACTGTGCAGTCTAAAAGCGCATAAGAGGAAGCGAATCAAACAAAAAAAAAGCCTTAAAGAATATTGTTTAACTTTTGTTTCCTAACCCCAGCAGGCCTGGGTTCAATCCCAGTCGGCGCCGCCGTGATGTTCAGAGGCATAACATCTCTGATCAGGGGAAGTAAAGCCGTTGGTCCCCGGTTCATGAGTTGAAGGGTCCATAGGTAGGGTCCAAGCATCGGTAGCATTGGTGCTCAGCACGGAAAATAAGATCGACGGAAAACAAATCAAGAAAAAAAAATCATTTGTTTCTTTTTATTGAACAACAGGCTAAGAACATGCTTGAAGAATTAAAATACTAAGTAGGGATTTAGACCCAAATTTCGTCCTACTATGCACAATTATTGTATTGTATTATCCTCGGATTAAATCCCGATCAAGAATGTCTGGCTGCTTTGCTGTTGACATCAGATTTATTCAACACTACTCTAAGCAAACATTTTGCAGAAGATCCAAACAGGGAATCGATGTTAATCCGATTTGGAGCTTACCGCCATAGGAGTGCTTCTTTTTCTTTATTTGAGAACAATGGATGTAAATATTCATACTTAGCGCTTTTACAGGCTTTGTTTTGCAGGTTTTGAACTGAAGTAGCGAAACAAACGATGATTGATTTGTGCACATTGAAATCATTGATATTATTGATATTATTACTCGATAGACCGGAAATAGGTGGTTACGATGGAGTAGTGGTTTGCTATATTATTTTGTACTACTTTCTCTAGGTTTTGAATATTTCTATACATTTTATATTCGGCACTGTCCTTAAACTACTAAGGGCATCTTTAGCGGCGATCCAATTGGTTGGTTTGGTCTAAAATTTTGGAACAGACCCAGACCGAGCCCTTGGACTGGTGGTCAATATTTTGTTTTAGACTAGTTCTAAAATGTAATTTTTTCAAACCAGTATAATTCTCGATCTATTTTGAACTAAATTTGGATCAAGGCAAGCACTGTTCCAAACTAGTTTGACAGCTGTCGCACTCGAGATTTTGTTTTGTTTTGTTACGTTGCTGAAGTTTTTTCTACAAAACAAACCGATTTAGTTCCTTGATTTTATAAGAAACGTGGGCGGAACAATCAACTGCTGTTGACATTGGTGTAGTTCCAGCTCTATCGCGCTATCGGTGCTGCTGTTGCTGCCAGCCCTGTCGTCGCAGCTACGAAAGGATCACAAGGGAAACATCCGGACGCTTCTGTTCTGCAGGATTTTTCGAGCATGTTATCGAAACACACAGAGAAGTGACCAGTTTCTGACTTGGTCCAAAACTCATCACACATCAAATCACATCAGATTTCAAAAGCAATATCAATGATAGTCAAATATGCACAGAATCATGTTGACCCCTATCGGATATGTTCCGGGCACCTCCAAGGAAATTGTCAGTTTCTGATTTAATCCAAAACCCATCATGCTCCACACAGCAAATCACATTAGATTTCAAAACCAAGACCAATGGAAGTCAAATAATGTGCCCAGGACCACCTTTCTTACTTCCAGGCATCTTTCAGGAACCCCTAGGGAAGTGACTAGTTTCTGATATGGTCCAAACCCTGTGATTTGACACATAAAATCTCACAGAAATTGAAAAACATGATCAGTTTAAGTCAAATATAGTGTCCAGATCCACATTGGCCACTTTCTGGTATGTTCCGGGTACCCCCCAGGGAATTGTCCAGTTTCTGACTAGGGCCAAAACCTAAGACGCAACAACATACCAGACAAATTTCAATAAATACAGGTTTTTATAATTATTTCACAGGGAAGCACGAGGAGCAGGAGGACGAGCAGTTCAAGGCTTTTTGTTTAAGCCGCACATCAATCCCGGAGACAGCCATCGGAGGTCAATTTCACGGTAATTGCCGGATAAAAACCGTGTACGAATGCGCACGAGATTAAAAAATGGCTGACCACGAAATCAGGGTGTGAGTTGGTTTTGACTCGGGTTTTGACGTTTGAAATAGAACGGCCAAAAATAGACAAACCGGTGCGAACGCACACAGTTTGATCTATTTTGGCTTGATCTTTTTAATTTTAGCTGGTTCAAATGTGACATAAATTTGGATCTAGATCAGACCACTGCTAAAGATGCCCTAAGGTTTGTACCCATAAAAATGGGACACACGAAATGTGAAGCCTATCAACATTTGATGTATGTACATATTTCAATGCTTCTGCTTTTATTCTAAAATTTATGGCATTGTCCATTTATAATCTGGACGCAAGAAATCTGCTCTATCTTGGGATTGGTATGACGTAAGAAAAATGTTAAGGAGTCAAATTATAGATTTTTTGTTGTCTGCATGCCTTAGCGGCCACAACTAGCCAACTCTACAGCATCCCGAGCAACCTTGCCAGTTTTCTTCAACTTTCGCTTGATAATTGCCCAAATGAGTGTTTCCTTCGAGTTCATCGCCTTCTTGTGGCAAAAATATAAAATTTTGCGGCCACAACTGTAGATATACTGCCAGATCATCAGTTTCCGGGTGAATTTTTCGGTGGAAGCGAAAATAAACTTGCCGCGTTATGTGGCCATTTTTATCATTTTTTATTTCACCAATTTTAATGGTGTCTTGATTTTTGGAGCTGACTCGTGGTGAAACTTTCAGCACTGCAAGAGGAGGTCTTTCAAATCATTATAGAACCGACTCCTAGGGTCGCTGCTATAAAATAAATTCTGATTCTAATTGGACCAAGCTTTAGTACCTATATGATATATAGTAAATAAAAATATTCAAGCGTAACTATTCAAATCGACGTATCTGCTTTTATAAACAATCACTTCAATCGATGATTTGTATTAACTGCTAACTCACCCACGCAAACAAACACCATCATCAGGTAGGGGAATCTTTCCCCTACTAGCTGATGTTGTTAGTTTCTGTGAGTGAGCTAGCAGTTGCCAAAATCGTCGATTGAAGTGATTGTTTACTAAATCAGATACGCTATGAGCTATTCATGTAAAATACAATAACTTAAGCTAAACACCAGCCGTAAGGTTTTGTGCAAACTCATGTTGAGATCTTCAATCACTTTATTCCAAGCTTTTTAAAACTAGGAACACTTAAGACCACCTATTTGCATTGAAAAAGGGCACGTTTCACTCGCAAACAACTCAAATGTATTGGATGGATCATACTTTAGGGAACAAACCATATTTGAGCCAGATCTCAGATTTCGTGTATATATATATATGTCCAGAAGAAGTTTGAGGCACTCTTCCTATTTATTTATTAATAATTTTATTTATTTATTTACACTAAAACGCTCAAAAATTAAGAGGTAAATTAAAAACAAGTTTTGCCTTTTTCTTCGCTTCAGAGAAGACATCAGTAAATTGGCAGCGCACAGAGTAACTACCTGATCAAAATAAGAAGATACTTTTTTCAGGTTTTCCATGTTTTTATACTTAAGTACCTGAATAAAGTGGCAACGGCTGAAATACGTTAAATGATGTTTACAAATTATTGGAAGTGTTTAAACATTGACACCATTTTTTTTATTGGGTATCAAGCTGGAGCTGTGTGACAGCTTAGTTTTCAAGACTTGACCCATTTGAATAAATTTTGCTTCTATATTTGACAATACAGCTTAAAGACCAGCCTATTTTGGCCGCTTGAACACTGGATTCCGTGTATTGCTCCAAGATAGTAATGGAAAAAATGCTGTGATGTGTGCGCGTAGATAAATCCGCGTAGTAAACCGTTTAAATAAGTAAATCCGTTTCGAACGAAATATCTCAATTATGTAAGTTACACCAAAATAAATGTGATAATTGGCAACATGATTAATTTTGGTTTACTCCCTAGATATTCTACTTATTTACTACTGAGCTTTGTATCAAACTAGTTAATTTAAAGAACGTATCAATCATTTCAAGATTTCGCGACCGTACCGAACAAATTCTATACTACATAAGCTCAAAAGCGTTTGACAAGCTCTACCGAATTGCGTATCGTAAGCTCCGTAGACGTAGGCGCGTTGATTCCGACATCCGCCAAAGGTTTAACCTGCACCAAAACCGCTAAAGGAACGACCTCGAGTCAGTAAAACCGTTTAGAGCTAAACATCTAAATTACGTAAGATACGAAAATCGCGCAAATTGCGAAAGCCGCGCGAGACAATCGTTGAGAAAAACCAGCTTATTATCACTTAAACAGTGCCACCAAAATAAATGTGATAGCCTATGTTGGCAAGTTGATTAAATTTGGTTTCATCCCTAGATATTCTACTTATTTTACTATTGAGCTTTGTTTCAATTTAGATATTTTACCGCACGTAACAATCATTTCAAAATTTCGCGACCGTACCGTACATAAGCTCAAAAAAAAACTTTTGATAAGCTCTACCGAATTGCGAATCACTTCTGCGTAAGCTCCGTAGACGTAGGCGCGTTGATTCCGACAGCCGCGAAAAGTACAACATGCATCAATACCACAAAAGGAAAGATCGATTTTACAGTCACGTAGGGTTTAGTTCATAGATTAACATTGACTGCTGTTTACAAATGTAAGTACATACTTGAACACTAAGAAATAAGTTAACCGCATATATCAGAGATTTCGCGTATTTAGAGAATAATATAGTAATCGAGTACAATAAACTCCGGGGAAGGCAATACATACAAAAGATTAAAAGTTATCAATTGTCACATACCTCTACTTTTACTTATTTCCAAAACTATTTCTCTACTTGTCTGCTTGCGTTTTCTTATTGAAGTTCAAGACTGAATAGGAAGATTTATTCTACAACTTTAATGGTTATTAGCCTCCCTAAGCGGACCCCCGCATCCTAATTATTTTGTTAATCTACTTAATATTATTGTTTAAACATTGACATAATTCAGGGCTTTATTTTTTTTATATCAACCATTTAGTAACAGCCCTTACCCAAAATGATCAATGGATAATATTTTTCAGAAAATGAGTTCTTTATATTCAATGCTAACTGATTGATCAAATGATCTTAAAATTTTAATATTTTAGCAATTAAAAAAAAATTGTAATATGTGAATTATCAATATGGTTGTACTTTTTTATTGTTAAAGAACTTGTCTATGGATTATATAATCTATGGACTAACAACTAACAACTTCAAGTTGTTATGAGTTTTGTTGAGGAGCTGTGTCTAGGAAATTTCCAACCTGAAAGATTTCCTCGACCGGACCGGGAATCGAACCCGCCGCCTCCGGCTTGATAGTACCGTGCCTTTACTGACTAGGCTAACTGGGCCCCATTTCGACCTAAGCTGTAGTAATTTGTATACGACTTCTGGTTATCCGTCGTATGAGTAAAAACATCAGGGACCAAATGTTTCCATGAACATCATTACTGAAATTTTAAATTACGATTAATGGAAAAAAATTGTTTTCGTCACAAACAGTCGTGACAACAAGTTGGATTTCATGAAGAAAAAAATTGAATTCCACCGAATTGCCTCCAATTGACTACTTTGTCAAGCAGTTTTGGCGTGACTTTCTAGTTTTCTACCAGCATTTCAACAAAACTGAACCAATTATTTTTTTATGAAACGCACAAATGATGGCTACTTTTCTCGTGGTTCTAGAAGAAAAAATCTCAAAATAATGTTTTATATCAAAGCTCGAGTGGTAGTAAACGTCATTTTAACTCCTCGAATGAAGTGGTTAATTCCGTCCAATCGAAAAATATTGGACAATTATCAAGCTTGAAGAAGACTTGCAAGGTGACCAGATTTTGAAACAAACTGGCCGTTGAAGTTGAGCAGCAGCGCGTGCAACCGATGATGGCGGGATTTTAAATAAAGTTAGATTTTATAAAAAAAAACCGTTAGAATAATGTGCTATTTTTTATGAAAGTGCAATAAAAAAGCTTCATTTTGACTACATTATGATGAAGCTATGTGAAGTAGACAAAGTGACGCTCTTTAGCTAGCTACTTGATAGCCTAGTTCTAGTTAGTAAACGTGTGGCTCACCATCCCTGACTGAGCAAAGGGATGGATTTCTCATTGTATCAAGGAGTATTTCGGGTTGGAAATTTTCACGATTTTCCTGGACATAAAGTAGGGTAAAGCACTGCTTCGGCCTAATATCCCACCTATCGAGCAGAAAGCATCAAATAAATCCATTGTTTCAGAGTTAACAAGTCAATTGTGCATTTGGTACGATACTTTAGTTCAAAAGCTACCGAGCGAAGTCAATAAGAACACGTGATATGAATGTTTACACCCATTTTTCTCAAAAACACACACCGAATTATTGATTATTTTGCTTTTGAGGAACGCTTCTGATTTTGACAATTTTGGGTTGGATAATCAAGCAGTGTTGAATATCAACAAACGCGTACTCGTTGATGTATAATGAACTCCATTGTTTGTTTCACTCGTACTTCACAGCGAAGATATTCAAAACGAATGCAATTCAACAGTGAGCATGCATAAGGGCCTATACGCGATGATCGATTCTCTTCGTCGATTTTCTCTTTTGTTAATAACTCGCTAGATTTAACGTTTCTCGGTGCGTTTGCTGTTGCTTTTGATAGCCAATACAACCTGTTACTACTCTGCATTAAACAAATTCTAGAAAATTGTTTCGCTTAGCTGTAGCAATGCAAAGAGAAAAACGATGAAGAGAATCGATCATCGCGTATTCGCCCTTATGCATGCTCACTGTCGAATTCAGCCACACTGGGTTGAAGTGCTACTTCTTGCGTGTGATGGTAAATGATGAAAACAAACACTGACTACAATAAAGCCACAGAAAAAGCAAATTTTATCATGTGCGTAGGAGAAATACATGAAAATGTAGGTTTCCTTCAGGAAATAATTATAAGGACGTCATACATATAATGTGAATGGGAAATTTATTATTTCCGAGACATTATTACATAATTCAAAACATGTTATGGCTCCAAAATTAACAATTTATTTTAATAATGAAAACCAAACCAACCTTCAAATTTATTTGTTCTAATAATCATTAACCCTGATATTAATACTATCAAAATTATTGCTAAAGACTTTCAACGGAAATAATTGGTTTTGCTCGAAAATTCTGGACAGTTTTTGTTGGTTAAAGCAAATAATTCAAGCTGAACATTGCATTAGGTCCTAAGTAACATTGATCGATTCTCTTCGTCGACTTTCTCTTTCGTTAATAACTTGAGCACATAAACGTTTCTTGTTGTGTTTGTCGTATTAGATGCTAGATTAAAGCTTCTTTTATCGATCTGTGTACCCAGGCATGTCTTTACATGCCCGTGGGGATACAAAGAGAAAGTCGACGAAGATAATCTGTCCATGTTACTGAGGACCTAATGCAATGTTCAGCTTGCATTGTATTGATAGTTTGAAAAAAAAAACCTATAAATTTTTCAATCAAATTTGAATGTACTTTGATGTGCGACATGCTTAACGCCTTTATCATAAACCATGACGTCTGAGCGATTATGGTGGATGAAAAAATCCGACGTGTCAATGATGACGAAATGCTTAGCACCTTTTTCATAAATCATAACGTCTGGGCGATTATGGTGGACGAAGAGATCCATCAGTACGGTGTGGTCTCAGGACAGATTGAAACAATTATTTTCCAGAACAGCATCGGGGCGGTACCAGTAGTTTGGCAATTCCTCCGAAAATCCACAAATTTTAGCAACAAGTGTTGGCACACAATCTTAACGACTGTGATGTGGCGCTTGGTGTAAACTGCATTGGCGAGTTGTGCGCATTCGTCCACAATATGGTAAATGGTTTCCAGTGGTTGGTGACACATCCGGAAAAAGCCCACAACGTTTTGGTGGTGGTGGGTTGTCAGTACCGGACACTTTTTGCAAGTACCAAAAATTCACATAGTTTTCAAAAAACAAGGTTTTAACTTTTCCTTCATGGTAAAATTATGAATTTCTTTAAACTTTTTATTTTAAAATTCCATTGAATAGTATTGAGGTTTGAGAAAGCGAAACCACAGTAATCACCAGCTGAACTGATCGATATTTGTTTCAGTCCTTTTAAATACATTTTGGGACATTTGTGACTTGACCGGGGGTGATATTTGAACTCGTGACCGTGCGTGAGAGGCACGATTCAAAAATGTAGTCTCTTGAAGAGGGGGCAGAAGCTCTTTGAATGTTTTGCAGTACAAGTACTAAATATAAAAAATGCGTAAGACTAGGAGGGAGGGGATGAAAATTTCGAAAAAGGTGGAATTTTGAAAACGCCCTTATAATAGACGCTGCATACGTTGATGAGTTTAATGGGATGGGCCAGATGGAGCCACTTCCCTGGCGTCGATGATAGGATCAACTACCGACGGAAACAATAAAACAAATGTGTTCTTATATGACTGAACATCAGATCAGATCAAAACATGTCAAGAGAACTGGAGGAAATCGGTTTAATTTAAATAATAAATTTCCAAAAATTCTTTAAAAAGAGTTCCGACGACTATACACGCTTAGAAAAATTGATGTAAATTTAGGTGCTCTGAGACTGACATATACGAGCGTCAATTTTGACATAAAATTGAGTCATAATAGACGCGAAATTTAGCTCAATCAAATGTACATTCGAACTTTTCAGTTTCGGAGCACCTAATTTCACATGACATGTTTGTTTACGTATCATCCTTTATGTCAAAGATGGATTTCGTCACGTGTAAGATTAGGTATTTGTAAGTGTGTACCATAGAATTTGTATATGCGGTAAATTACAGATTATTTATATTTGTATACAAATCTGTAGGATAATGATTAAGTTTTTTTTTCTTTGCATTTTGGAAATGATAAATGAATTTATATGATTTAATGTTATCATCATTATGTTGAAAACTTTTTTTCTTCAGAGATGACAAGTTAACTAAGCTGAACAATAAAAATATGATTATTAAGTAGGGTTTTTGATCTAATTTCCGTCCTACTAAGCACAACCCGCGCTTTAACTCTCTTTTCTGAACGAGTTTAAACAAATATGGAATATTTCTTTCACAGATGACTTCCAAATTCATTCACCTTTCCATTCGTACCGCTGGATTTCATAAAGAGTCACAAATTGTTGAGATGTTGTTTAAAATCTAACACTGCTTCTTGATTCTAAATTCGTTCTACGAGTTTCAATTCCGTCCTAACGCATTGAAACGCCATTAGATTTTCTTCGTCCTACGGATAAACGTAGAAAAAGGGGATTCGCTAGGAGCGCTTCTTTTGTTTTGAGAACAATGAGCGTAAATATTCATATAATGCGCTCTAACTGGATTTATGTTGTAGCTAATGAACTTACGCATCAGAACAAACCTATTATTGATTTGTGCACCGTGAAATCATTGATATTATTGATCTTTTCTGATCGATAGAACGGAAATGGGCGATTACGACGAAGTAGTGCTCTACCCTATATTCATTTTGTAAAATCGGGAAAAGATAGATGTCCACGTAACTTCATCGCATGGAGCTCAGTTTCATAGTATGCGTTAAAAACGTTTCTTCGAACTTTTTTTTTGGCATTAACGTGTGTGCTCATAAGATAAAACTTGAGTTACAATACAATGACGAAGCAATGCAGAAAGCAATGAAGGTACGTTTGTACAGAAGAAATTATTTAAAATCAATCATATTAACTCATGAATGGCTAAGTAAGTAAAAAGTTTTAGTGATTAAAGTAAGTAGTAAGTAAAGTAAGTAAAAAGTTTTATTGGTATTTTCGAAAACATCAACATTCATAGTCATCGTTATGGAAAGTAGTGCATTGACAAATTAACACGTTCATTGAATTAATTGTTATTCATTTAGTCATTAACATTTTTAGTTAGGAAGGCTTTCTAAAGCAAAGAAAAATATATCAAAAAGATATGAATAAAATATACCAAAGGTAAACTTATTTATTTATTTATTTATTTATTTATTTATTTATTTATTTATTTATTTATTTATTTATTTATTTATTTATTTATTTATTTATTTGATACATTTATCTGACTGACTTATTAATGCACTAGAAACCAAAAATGCTAAATGTGTCTGTTATCGATAATTCGTCTCCGAAAACAAGCCGTACACACTTAGAAATTTTCGCCGACTTCGGTAATTTTTACCGAAATCTGAACAGCTGAACTGTTCGGTGAAATTTATGCAATTTAATTCAATTGCTTTTCAGTTACTTTGAAACTAAATCTACACTATAATGACAAGATTTGATCGTTTAAACAAGGTTGAACATGTTTTGAAATTATTTTTTTTTTAATTCAATGGACTTTAAAATGAAGGTCAAAGTTTTACCGACCTTTCAGCTGTTCTAATTTCGGTAAAATTTACCGAACACGAAAACAAAATCTTAGTGTGTAGGTTCTCCAAACCCGAACAGCAGGCAGAGAACGTGCGGATCATGCTCGTAGGTAGGTTCGTGTTGTCCAAAAAAGAAGCGGTGGGGTTCCTGTCGGAACAGGAACGATAAGTGTAGAAATCTGCCTGACGCAAGAATGTTCAGGCAAGCGATTAGGTAGGAGGAGTCGATTTCACCAGTCAAAAGCTTCGCTAAAAATGTTGCCTGTTGAATTCTTCTCCGCCGTTCTAACGTATCCATACTTAGCAAGCGAAATCTCTCAGCATAAGTTTAGATGATCTCTCCAAGGAAGTTGCCTAACTGCAAGACGAATAAAGGTTTTTTGAATACATTCTATTCTGATGCTGAGTTCTTTTTCATTGATTTGTTTTCTGTATATCTTGTTTTCTGTACTAACGGGTGATAACTAAAACAATGACAATAGCTTCTACTCTCTCATACCAAACCTCAAATGTCCACACAAAAAAAGACAGCCTATGAAAATCAATGCTATCTCTCTTCACAAAACTATAGATTTTTTTTATTTTGTTTTTACATGTTCATTTTTGTTCGAAATGGCATCAAAACAAGAAGCACTTCGTGAGCGCATTGTACAGTTTTTCAAAACACACGAAAATCGTGGAAAAAAATGTACGGTGGATCATTTCAAATCAGAGAATGTACCAATTTCTACTGTTTATTGTATTTTGGCATCCTTGACAACAGTTCGGAAGAGGGGTAGTGAAAGACCAGCCAACATCGATCGCTACACAATACGTTCAACAACAAAGATTCGATAAGTCAGCGGGACGCCGCGTAAAACTTCAAGTGCACGCAACCTCACATATGATAAACGTTGAAAAGGATATGAATAGTTTGTCGAAAGAAATCAAGAGCTCCAGAATACACCGATCAACAAATTTCGAACGTGAAAACCCAATGCCGTTGGATGACAAAAAATTACTCAGAAAAACGTCCCGTTTTGGATGATGAAAGTGTCTTTAAGCAGTACGGGTCGGAGAACTCTCTTGTGATTCTAGATATTAACCGATGCTGACGATTTGCCTTCGCAATTACCATTGAACGATGTAAGTCAAACGTAAGCTTTGGGTCCAACATTACTGCTTCTTGGTGTCCTTGTGCGATGAAACAACCAACATTTCTTGGAGTCGACAGTCCTTAAAACGACGTATATTTTGAGGTCATCGACGATTATGAGCACACAACCACTCTGAAGGATAATCGTCGTATCGTCGAAAAAGATTGTGAACAGCAATGGCCCTAAATTGCTGCCCTGGGGAACTCCGAAGGTTGCTACAAAAGGTGAAGAATTGCACGATCCTAGCTTGACCTGGAGAGTTTGAATGGATAGGTATGATTTCAACCAATTCACCAAACCGTCTGACATTCCCAGACGAGACATTTCCGTAGAAGAATACCATGATGTATGCAATCGAACACAGCTTTCAGCATCTGTATAAACGGTATCTACTTAGCCGTATTTTTCAAGTGATTAATGCATGTTAAAGTGATTTCCAATAAATTCGATGAAACAGAACGTCTGATGATGGCCATGGGATCAACTAAAGCAGGACCCGGGAAAACCGATTTCTTTAATTTCCAAAAAAACAGCGGGACTATAGATCGAATTTTTGGTCGCAGTGGTGTTATGTCCCGAACAGGGGAAAAACACTTCCTAAAAGCTTTGATCACCTACATAGAGCTAACCACAAATGAACGCAGATCGATGAGAATCTCCGGAACATTGCAAGCAGCCCTTACTACTTCATCTGACTTGGTGGTCATCTGAAAAGATACGGATGACACATTTTATTCGAAGATTTTAGCTTGGATTTCACAATGTTCCAGAAGCTCTTTGGATTTCTACGCATGTTGGTCTGGACACGTAGGACATAATACTTTACAATAGTTTACAATAAGCATTGCAAGCACACTGAAAGTTGCGTTTCGTTTCAGAGGTTCGATGCCGACGAAGTTTACGTTGGCAGGAATTCTTGTCACGATTCAAAAGCCACGGGAGAGGAGAACCACAAACAGGAGATACAAGAGGTTTTCTTAATGGATTGTTATCGATGAGCCAGTTGCGAATAATGTTGCAAAATTGTGATGCCATATAGTTAATATCATTTGTTGCCAAGATACTGTTCCAATAATAGTTTAACCGGAAATGGTTGAGCATGATGAAAACTATTTTAGAGTACTCGAGCGGTTGTTGACCAGCATCAAAGGATTCCACACGGTCATCACAATTTGATTGGGTTGGTATGAAGAATAATAGTGGAGGATGATGCAATTCAATAGCCAGCAAGGAAGACACAGCTTCGTTAACTACAATATTGCTATCGGAATCACAGAGAACCAAGTCCAGGATACGACCTCGGTGGTTTCGAATTGAGTTGTCAGGAAGTTCGTTACATCAACTAGAGCACCGCTGGCAGCATGCATCATGGAAGAATCATACATAGTATGACTATAATGTTCACATGGCCAGTTCTAATTTAGGTTGCAAAACAAACTCAAGTTTCAAGATTCAAAAACTATTTAGCATAAATTAATGCCTGGGTAAAAGTAAATTTGACCTATTGGTCGGAGACAGAAAAAATTGCACCAAAATTGTTCAACGCGTTTTAAAGTTATAGGCCATGGATCTTTAAATAAGAAAATTTGTTCTGCACAAATCCCTGGAGCATGCGTATGGTCTGTTTTCAGAAAAACTAAAATTTGTATCTTATTATTTTATGTAATTTGAAAGCTGAATGAGAACCCTTCAATTTGAGGCGTCAATCATCTGTGTAACTTACGTCATTCATGATTTTGCAGCGTTTTAATACGGTCAAGTTTTCGTATGATCAATAAAATCCGTCAAATTTCGTTACACATGTACGTATACAAGTCTTCATCGTTTTTGGCCACTAAATTTTGTTTCATAGAGCGACATGGATTTAAGACTAGTAGCTTTTTTTAATTAAATTTGTCACTGGAAAACAGCTGACAGCGTATATTTTGATCAGATCACGTATGGAAACATCAGGGTTGACTATTTCTAACCTTAATACCTTCTTCCTCAGCTATCTTCCCCTTGTTACGATTTTCAGAAAAAAAAATCTACTGTGCTCTACTCATGCTAAGAGTTCGCTTACAACATTTAATTAAAATGCATCTGTTGATTATGGTAATGTTAATACTTTTACTAACATGTAACTATATAGCACAACTAGGCGGTGCAAAATTTATTATCTTATTTCAAGTTCCATGGTCTATTGCTTTGAAACGCGTTGATCAATTTTGATGAATGTTTTTTCTTCCTCAATTATCTTTCCCTAGTTACGAAAAAATCTACTGTTCTCTACTCATGTTAAAGCGTACAACACTTAATTAATTTTACTAACATGTAACTAGACCAAGAAATATGCTCCTGGTCTTGTGTAGAATTTATTTTCTTTTTTCAAGTTCCATGGTATATTGCTTTGGAACGCGTTGATCAATTTTGATGAACTGAACAGTAATAGTGCTATGAAAAGATTCTGGCTCAAAGCACAGGAGCTCGGTTTACAATAAAAATTAACTGTGCGATGAGCGCAGTTTGAAGCACCCTTATATTTATATATAAATATAAAACAATACTTTTCAATTTGGAGAAACTTATTGCGAAAAAAACAGAATCAATTCACAATTCCCAACGAAACTGTTGTCTGAAAGTTCGAAAGGTGAGCGTTATTATAGTTAAATTGATTATAACAAACTGCTGCAGATTAGGGTATTGCCGGATATCAAAATATACCTGCATATACAAAAAGGAGAAGATGGAGAACTAATTGATTTACTCGGAGTGAAGCATTTTTCCTTTTGAAAACCTGCGAAGAAAGGTACCATGCTGTTGAGGGCTGGTAAAAATCTAGATAATTATAACATTAAGATGTTTTATGATTAACTGTCATGGTTAAGTCATTTATATTATATAAATGATTTCTTTTACGTTCCTTTTTTGATTCTTCCACTTTGTAAATAAGCATGGATGGAAGAGCCATGAGATACCTAATAAACATCTTCATATCACCTCAGAAAAAGAGGGATATGATAATCACCGGACGCCTGCTGCAGTGGTTTGATTTAAACATTATGTTTTGGTATTTTAATCTCATTGATCGTTGCCCATTGAAGCCGGTGGATGAGTGAATAGGGTAGAGGAAAAACACGCCGACTCTGAAAGATGTGAATTTATGAGTCTGGAATATGCGCAAAGAAAGGTGTAAAAACGAAATAAAAAACTCAACAATGAGAGTCGTCGCGGGATAGAAGATCTGCTGGAAACATTTCCTTTAATCTAATTTTAAGCAGCACCTTTAGCTGGCACCCTACTATGCACGCGGCTTTCATTAGAAAAGACATGCCGAACACATTCGTCAAGCGCTAAATGATTAAGAATCAGAAAAAGGGAAAAACCGCGCTTATATTTTTCACTCAATGGCAAAACAGCGGTTGAAGCTCACGATAGCCAAATGCATACAGTGACCGGTAATAAAGCGGACCAGGCTTGGGGCGGCGGGTTCGATTCCTTGTCCAATCATACATGGGCGTAGGAGCCGGGGATGTTCCATCTTCCATCCTATGATTCACTTGTTTTTACCCAGAAGGATTTTAATATTCTGAAGCCAGTTTAAATTTACCATAACCTCAACAGTATTATTTTCCATAGGTAAATAAGTTTAAACATTGTAACTTGGTAACTTTGACCCCCTAAACACACCCCTCCCCATTATCCTTCTTCTGAAGTAGATAATAAATTACACTCATGGCAGCATATCTGGAGGCAGAAATGTACAGTGATGTAAAGATTTTAAGGAAGTTGACGAAAGGTTTCACAATTAAAGAACGGCTATTTAATTAAAAAAAAATGTAAATCCGGAGTTTTTATCTAGTGTAATAAAATGGTCCAGATTTATGTTGAATTAAAAGTCTCTGTACAATGCATTTATTTCGCTTTTAAAACACGAGAGACGTATTTTTTTTAAATAGTACCTGACAAGATGAGTGTTTAACAATTTAATTTTCACATTGTTAGGGTAGAAATTTTTTGAAAATTATCATTTTTTAGTTTATGAGTATGAAACTTTTTCAAGAATCCCAAATATTTGAAAATATTAAAACATTAGTAAGAAATAAAAATATAAACATTTAAAAAAAAATGTTAATGACTTTTATGCGTATCAAATTCGTATCGAACGTTATTGTCGTGATGAAATGCTCCAGTTTAAATTCTTGCGGTTTTGCTCTGCAGCCTCATTTAGTGATAATACCTTTTGTTTTACCCATCCATCGTTACAATCCTTATCGGTTCAACCGAAAAGTTGGATAGAGAAAACACATACATCTTCTTCTTCTAAGCTTTTTTACGTTTTTTTAGCGAGCGTTTTACCGGTCTCAACTCAGTGCTCTATTTTCACTTCTAGACTTATTATTTGAGAGTTTTCTATGCCAACCAATGCATAAATTTGTATATTGTGTGGCAAGCACAATAATACTCTATGCCTGGGAAGTCGAGAAAATTTCCAACCCGAATGTAATTATTATGATAATTCTGAATATTCAACGCCAATTCCCAAGAATATATCCCATCAGTTCTTGCTTAATTAAATAAAAAGAAAGTATTTTCTATAATTACGACAGATCGCTTGATAACCACAAAATATGAACCTGTGCAAAAAAAAACTGGCATAGATGATTCAAATTGTGTATGGAGATTATATTTTGTAAACTAAGACGCGCGCGTAATACAACATGTCAGGCATAACATTTGATAACGGCACAAAAGCTTTTGTAAACAAACTTTCTAAGGCCCTTTACACGCGAACCAAAGTACGCCTACGCAAACCAATACCACTTTCGGAAAGGTGAGAGTTGCCCCTATCCGATGATGTTGTTGGTTTGTGTGAGCGTACTTCGGTTCGCGTGTAAAGGGCATTAAAAAGTTTGTTTACAAAAGCTTTTGTGCCATTATCAAATGTTATGCCTGATGTGCCTACTGATCGACAGCACCAACGGTAAAAGCAAGCTTCCAAGCGGATGTCTGGGAGAGAGAGAAATATGTACATGTGCTACACGATCTTAATTTTCTACTGGTAGGGTTAAATACCCCATTTCCGGCCTATTAAGCGTAACACGCACTTAGTCTTTCTTAATCTAGATCAGTTTAGCACCAAACGGAATTTTATTATTACTGATGGCTTCCAAATTTACTTGCCTTTCCGTACGTACCATAAGATTTGAAAACGAGAAACCAATCGTTGAGATAGTGTCAAAAGTCCAACACTGCTTCTTGACGCCAAACTCGGCCTACGGATTTTAAACTCGGCCTAACGCATTGAAACGCAATTGAAACGCCAATGAATTCACTTCGGCCTATCGTATGAAGATAAAAATTGATTCGGTCGGAGCGCTTCTTTTGTTTTTGGGAATAATGGATGAAAACTTTCATACTACGCGTTCTCATTGACTTCGTTCGGTAGCTTATTAACTAAAGTATCGTACCAAACGCATAATTGACTTGTTAACTCTGAAATCATGGATTTATTTGAAGTTTTCTGCTCGATAGGCCCAAAATGGGCGATTAGGCCGAAGTAGTGCTCTACCCTATTATCCAATTTATTTATGTACCCCTTATTGCTGATGTTATTCGTCCAGCATATGTACTCTCACCTTTCCTCCTATTATTCTCTCGGGAAGCGGAAGATCCGCTCAAAAGCAAATCACCGAAAAGCGAAATGCAGCTTTCCAGCTTATCAGCTCAGCTCCGGATCCGAATCATCGACTCGAATTATTCACTGGGAGCTGTTTAGGATGACAACTCTCGGACCGTCCAGCTCTTCGGATCTTTTTTTTTCTCTCTCGATTCTTCACGATTCAGCTCCCGATCCGGATATCAGCTGATGCCGAAAATAGTAAAGAAAATGCTGCAGGATAATTAACATCAGAAATAAAATTTGAATGTACACACTTAGAATATTTCACAGATTTCGGTGAAATATTACCTAAATCTCAACAGCTGAACCACAGACAAACAGACATAACACATTGAATATTTTTCACTGTAAAACTTCGTCGCTAAAGCATTACCGCCATCTGTTGAGTACACTGTGGTGGGCACTACACTGAACAGATGGTGGTAGTGTTTAAACGTCAAACGCAAGGGAATTGACTATGCGCGCCACAAGTGGCGGTACTACCAACTACGATTCTTTTAAATTGTCCGTTAAATGCTTGTTCGATGAGCAACTTGCGAGTGTTATGTCTATTTGTCTGTGGCTGAACGTTCGGTAAACAGTTCGTTGAATTTTAAAATCACCGAACAATCTGTGAAATTGCAAAAAACTCATCTGTCAAAATTACCGGCAAGTTCTGTGATTTTTCACAGTTTTCCGGTAATTTTCCACAGATGTACTGTGATTTTTTGTTAAAATAAAATTACTGAACGATTCGGTATTTTTCACAATAAACTTAGAAGTTATTTCTTTGAATTTGTTTGGATCTAATGACATAGATACTGTAAATCTATGTTCTGACTGGTGTCCAAAAGTAAAAAAGGACGTTTATTTGTGAAAAATTTGTGTTAAAAATTCACTTGAAAACCCATAATTTCGGAATAGTGCAATCGAAGACAGTATCTCTAAGTGATTTTCTTAAAATGATTGTTTTAATGATGATGAAAACCCTTCACATAACCGGGAACTTTGGTGCGGCAGAAAAACAGATTATCGGCAACTTAAATAAAACATAGTGTTAGTAATGCATATTTAGCATACTTACGGAACATATAGATGAATTTTTCATTGTTCTCCTGAAGAGTTTCCAAAATTTCTTCCATATTATTTCATTTTGGATGACGGATGACTTTACACATTGTGTACAAAAACTACAGAAACTCATCCTTTCCTTTATTTAACGTCGGTCTCTGTTCCGCAATCTAGTGCCAATCACCGACGGACATCGATTGCCATCCATTGACGGCAATCGAATGTGCAGGAAGACAGCTTCCACACCTGCGTAGGATATCGTACCCATTCAAACACACATGGGTCGGGACCAACGGCTTTACTTCCTTTCCGAAAGAAGACGTGACCAGAGATTTTTATGCCTCAGAAAAATCCCACCGACCTCGGCTGGGATTGAACCCAGACCCATTGGGGTGAGAAAGCAGTCACGCTTACCACTACACCACCGGCGCCGGCAAAAACTACAGAAACTGAAACTGTTTAATATGGGACGCTTTCGACTGTCAATATGGCTGACAAATGTATTTACAGAAGTTCGGTGAAAAACACAGTATTCGGTAAAAAATTGCCACGTCACCGTACGATCCGTAATTATTTCACAGATTTTTGTAGACCTGTTTGTTTTCATCGATCTTTCGGTGAGTTTATGAGAAAATAGTGGAAAACATGTCGATTTTACAGAAAAGTCTGTGATGTTTTCGTTTACAGATCAACTTCGGTAATTTTTTTCATAGTATTCTGCGATCTGTTCTAAGTGTGAAGACTAGATTGCATAGCTTGAGACAAGGCGTAACATTGTGTACCACGATGTCAATCATATCATCGCGTGTGACATAGGTACTCGCATACATTTTTTGCTTTACTGCATTTTGCGCGCATTTTGGTTTACGCGATGGTTGATCAGTTGCTGCGTTAGTAGCGTTTTTCATTGAAAAAGAAAGCCATGTTGTAAGATACGGATGTATTAGTTTATACTACTTTTATGATTTTATGCAGTTTTAAGCACTATAACCACTAATTAATTTTCCGATTTTGAATTTGTGTCATAATTTCTATAATTCAATGTGAGCTGAAGAGCTGTTCAAAAGAATCGACTCCCTTAGCTGGATGGGTTTATATCCTCTCAGTCAGGTGAGCTGTTTTGCCCACCTCACGTAGTAGCTGGTCTCACAATATTAGAATACAAATATAGTATATATACACTATTTAACGAAACGATTCAGTTCAACCGATTTTACGATTGATGAATGAAAAAAATGACAGAAGCCAGTTACGCGAGAAGCATAATTATCATCAATTAAACATCATTAGTCCTGTCAAACCAAATGAGTCCAATGTAAAGTGTACAAAGTTCTAGATAAGCAATTATGGAAGAGCGCAAAGAATACAAAGAGTTGAAGACAGGTATGAAGTTCCAGTTGGGACGTAAAATCGAATAAATTGATTTGATATTGAATGATCCTACACCATTGCTATATCCTACACCATTCTATCAATAAAATCATATTATCGCAGTAATACTTATCATAAATTGGATGATAAACAGCAACTAATAAAGTTAATAAACATGTTAAAAATATATTCCATCGTGCAGTAAGGAAATTGGATCTCAGCTGTACTTCAAATTATTGAAAGCAAACGTTCTCTGAAAGGCTGAAATGAATTCGCCGACTATTCAATTACAGAACGTGTAAATAAAGACATTTTCTCACTTCCAAGTTTATGCAGTGTGTGATACGTACGCTTCCATCATGCCGAGCCCGTGCAAGGCGCGTTAAAGGAACTTATAAATGCCAAACGTAACAACTGAATTTTGTGCAATTCCCTTTTAACTCCTTTGCTGATGCCGCTGGTAAAAACTGGCTCGGCAGGTAAAGGAGCGCACAGCAGAAAACACAAACTGAAAGCTGAAAGGTTATAATTGAGAATAAAGAAGAAATACGCTTAACCATAACCATGCGGCCAAAGCTATAAACCAAATGAAGAGATAATAAGAAGGAACATACATAAATACGGCACAAAACAGCTCGAGTTGGAAATTGAAAAAAGGAAAAAAAAAATAATAATTTCGACTTAATTGACCTCGGAGAGTAATATTGGGCTCTTGTATGTGGCGAAACTCAATCCAAGCTGATTTGCGGCGGTAAAACTATTGAAATTTAGCAAAATTGAATAAAACTAAATTTTAAATGCAGGCCAACATAAACTAGTGATTAATGACTCGACCCGAAGAAAATATTTAAGGTGAACATCAAGCTATAATTAATTTCAACTTTATAATTTGATGATTAATATAGCTGGTATTTTATTACTAATTGTTGTTTGACCGTAGAGGTCGGTAGGATTCTATTAAAAAAAAAACAAGTATCTAAGTAACTTAGATCAACATCATTCTTGACACTTCAACAGCCAAACTGAGAATGAAGCCGACACTTCTTATTTTAAAATATTGTATCTCTGATTCTATTTATATGTTCTCGAATGTTTTTATAGCGCTAGGATACTTAGTCAACTTTTGATTGCTTATTGATTATGTTGGTACACCGTAAATTTCGGATTATTATTTATCGACAAAATCTTCCGGAGACCAGCAATTCTTTCTAGAGCATCCTAAAAGATATGTGTATAACATTCTAGGAAAAAATATGCTGAGGGTTAGTTTTAACTTGCAATAATGGCCATTCTGCCGATAAGAAAAAATATATACGGAATTTACGGAATGGACCGTCAAACCCACCACCTTGTTGAACACCCTTGTCAACAATACAAAAACACAAAAAATCCGCTAAAATGCCGAAGATATTTCAAAAATAGTGAAAATTATTCAGCAACTGATCATAAGTGTGTGGTGTTGTTTACTTATTAATCAACAACTCCGTGTGCCAATGTGAATTTAATGTCCAAATCTTCAAAATGTGACGTATTTTTCCAGAAAAGCACAAACATATCCAAATGGTGCACTAATCCCACTCTGCCACTCAGGAAACTGGTGAAAACGAAGGAAGTATCTATCGGAGCACCCTGCACCGCTATCCCGAAGTGTGATTAAGACGATACCAGCCAGGCCACACTGAAATCTGACCTAAAACCGGATTCTGTGGACCGATAGCTGAACCAGAAGATCACTCAAGCTTTCACCAATATCTAGAGTGCCTATATTCAAAATTTGGCTAAAAAATAAGAACATCGACGTGTCCTAACGTCCAACGTGCCAAAGCAATAAAACATCGAAGGTTGTTCAATAAGCAGAAGAAACCGAAACGAAATCATAAACTGACTACATCCATCAAACTTTAGACTCGGAAGCATCATATCTGTTGTATGTTGCAGCCTGTTGTGTGTAAATTCGCCAAAATAGATGAATAACCAAGGAGCTAGACCCTCCTAACGGAGGCCCGCCCATGGCCAATATATATCTACAAAACACTTCATATCAGCTAATTCAAACGAAACAATTCAAACATAGAATTTGTCCGCAATTAATGGAAATGGAACCTGTGCTGAAGCTCCAGGGCCGCGTCAGATCTAATGTCTGTTCCATGGCGTACAATTAATGAAACCGCAGATTTGTTTCATGTACTTGTGAGTGAATTATATAGAAAACATGTACATGAAAAAATACATTGAAGTTTCTTGAACAAAAATTATGCTTATACTTTCTAGAACACCCAATATTAATTTCTGTTTTTAAGACAATTCGATCATCCAACACTTCCCATGCCGGTATTTTCTATTCAGTTAATAGAAAAAAGAGCATGATTTACAATTAAATTTGAACATTTTAAGCTAAAACTCTAGAAGATACTCCCGCCAAAATTGCATTCGTGGTTGGTAGCAACTTACGATGTATGTGTATATTATTTATGAAAGCTTATGTTTAATTTTTGCCAGAGTAATTCGAGATAAAAATTACCAGAGATAAACCACAAAAAAAATATTAAAAACTTTACAACTTTACAACATTATAATTACAATACATCCTAAAGATTTCAAATTTTGACCATATAATAACAATAAATTAAATGGTAATAGGCAAAAAAAAATATTTTTTTATCGTGAATATACCTAATGACACAAAGAATTCAGATATGAAAAACTTTATTGTACAAAACAATACATTTCACTGAATTTTAATTTTAATCAACCATTGGACCTACGGAATAAGCAATTGGATTTATTGCATTGTAACAATAAGTTATACACTGAAGTCTTTTTTTACACGGTTTTTTTTTACACGGTTTTTTTACACGGTTTTCCACGATTTACACTGTACGTTTTTAACGATTTCTCGACAACGATACAACCTATCGACTTGATTCCAATCACATTATCCGTTTCAAGCTATAGGTAATCGAATGGCATACTTAAAAATCACAATTTTTGCTGTAAATACAGAAATTTTTAAAATATGTCTATATGGACCATATCATGCTTTAATTACAAATGGCATCAAAATCCGATTTTTTTTAAACATTTAAGCATGCAAAAAATCAAAATCTCGTAGGTTTTTTTTACACGGTTTTTTTTACACGGTACGTTTCCCCCGTGTAAAAAAAGACCTGAGTGTATTGTATTTTTTTCCTTGATTTATTTTCCGTCGATTTTGTTTTTCGTGCTGAGCACCAATGCTACCGACGCCAGGGAAGCAGCTCCTACACCTGGACCCTACCTATCGACCCATCAACTCATGAACCGGGGACCAACGGCTTTACTTCCAAAGGAAGGCGTGATCAGAGATGTTATACCTCAGAACATCCCGGCGGGGATTGAACCCAGGCCTGCTGGGGTGAGAGGTAATCACGCTTACCACTACAGAAACGGAGCCGCTAAGTTATATTGTGTATGTTTTAAATGTATTATTGATAATTAGTAATTTGATTTAATAATATAAAATGTTTACATATCATCTGTCTTCAAGCTGATTGTAAACATACACTCCATCAATGGCAGGCTTGGACAGTAGAGCGCCAATGTATATTTTCAATCTAATAACCAAATTATTCATATTTTTCCACCCAAAACGGTTGTGACATATACGACGCTTTTTGATAGCGTTAACGAGGAGACATTAATTAAATAGAATGAAGTGCGATATGCAGTTCAAATTGAAAAATCATTGCATGCATTAATTACCCCATTCTCTAAGATAGTTCATGCCTTCCTAGAGTTGAAACAATATAACGCACAACATGAAAATTGTACAAAATGAAAATCAATTTTTGTCTACAATAATTGATTTACTCAAAATATTTCAGATGGGATATCTTAATGTTTAAAATACTAACCAAAATCTCGTGAGGATCAACAAAATATTATGGATATATAAACTATTCAGCAGAGTTAACAGTCTCTGGTGACATAAGTGAACTTATTCATTACATTTTTTATGTGTAAATGCTCTGATTTGTCCAGTTTGATAAAAAGTCCGCTATTCAGTGGCGTTTCGGTTTTATCACGGTTCGTTTTTTTTCACACACTGTTTATACCACTCTCGGTTTTATCACGAAACTTCTTACCCATATATCACGTTTTTCAGAATTAAATAATTAATTTGAAAATATATATTTATCATTGATTTTTGTATTGCTTGTAAAACATCGCTAGCGATTTTTACGGACCACATGCATTGTTAAACATCGTTAGCGAATGTTAATGCGATGGTTAATAAGTATTACACACAATAAAGCGCATTGGAATTTTGGGTTCAACATAGAACGGGTTTGAGAGCTTTTTAAGTAAAAGGAAATAGTACTGGGCAGGTATCCGCAAGGAAGGGTCCCAAATCTATTATGAGTAAAAAATGTATCATTCGACACTTGCATTCATCTTTGTTTGTATTGTCATAATTTGTATAAAATCCTAGTTACAGATATTAAAAGCAAATATTTGAAAAGCTGTCCTATTAGACATTATGGCTCTGACCACATGAAACGAATCTGCATAACGTGGCAAAACAAAACTGGAAATTATTAATAAATTAGCAGACAAAGCCTAGACCAAACATTTGTCTGACAAAGACAACATATGAAGAAGACTAATAACTCTTGAGCTTTCTTATGCAAATGCCAAAAGACAGACAAAATCTCACTATCTATTCCTAAATGGCTAAGCTTCAAAGCGAATTTGATAGTATTTTTCCCTTAAATGCTGGAAAAGTTTTCAGTCTTCGATTTAATAAAAATTGCGGATCTTCTGCCAATTTTTCTGTCCACGGCTACCGCAACATCCCACCACAGGTAAGAATGCATGCAATGAGTAGGCTATTATTTTAAGTGAAATTTTTATTTGGTATAGCAATATGAATGAGAAAATGACATCACCAATTATTTTGTAATGTTTTGCATTACGATTTATAAATGAATACATTACATGTTATTTAAACTAGTAATCCTATATATAGAGATTCACGGAAATATTATCAGACGATTTGGCAACGTGATTCGTTGTGTTTACAAAAGCTGCCAACACTTGCCGCGGAGCAAAATGTTCCAGCTTTGTACGTGACTTTATCGTTGTCTACGGTATGAGTTAGTTGGAATCCTTAGTGATCTGGTGAATATTTTTTGACAAGTTTTGCTCTAGCCATGGTGGAAGTGCAACGAAACGTTAAAATGTGAGTTTTTTTTTCCGGCTTCCGAAAAACGCTAAATTTCACAAATTTGACGGAGTTTTGCGGACTACCGTCAGATTTTTCCCTAGTGGCTAGTTACGATTCAATGCTTCTTCCAGCACCACTTTGAGCACATGGAATTGTATTTTGCTAAAGAATAAAGATATGTTGCTGAAAAAAAAAAGGTTCTATTGTGCACTTCACACCAAAGTGGACAAATAAGCGCGTTTTCACTTATTAAAAAGGGTGATAAAAGAGCGAGTTTTCTTCTAATCGTCTTGGTGTCTTCGGTGTACTCATTCCTTATGATACAAGCAATAATTACTCCGAAGACACCAACACAAGTTGACGGAATCGTGAACTTTTATCACATTTTTTGCATTTTTTTTTTTTTTGGCTTTCCAGTTGCAGATGCAAACACTAATATTAACCGAACTGAAAAATTTATAAAAATTATTCATTCACAATTTAATATATACCTAATTGTTAATAATGTTTAAAACTCTCTTATATTAATATTTTTTTACTGCAATAATATTTTTTATTATTTATTTATGAACGATTTGTTTGAATTTGCTTCACCCTGATTACAATACTTTTCAACCCAATAAGAAATCCTATAAATATTTTCCAATCAGAATGCTCGTTTGGCTCACATTTTGACAGCTTTCGCTGCTCGGTTGGCTCAAATGCCCGCTTCCGCGAATCTCTATGTATAGGAATGCTAATTTAAACAAATTTCCAGATCTAAATTTGATGGTTGAAATACATTACGTTTCAAATAAATCATACGATATAATATATTGACTGACAAGTGTTCAAAGCAAAAGCAAAGAATGGTAGATTTTTATCGATAAACCCAAGATGTACATCCATAGGCAGCATTAGAGCCATTTCCTGTGTTCACAAATAATAAATAATGCAGCAATGCAAATATAAACTGAACTTTTCAAAAGAAGTCTGGCTACATGTTTCATCCACAACGTCATTAAGTGTCCATGGTTTTAAAATGAATGTAATGAATTGACGAAATGAATGAGCTTCCATGCCTAGGTACTGCATACCATGCCAGAGGCTTTCCTGAACAATATAGTATGCTTGTCACGAATGCAAGAAGAATATATGCTTAGTAAGCTCTAAACTAACATTAATGGAAGTGCTCAAAGAATACAAAGCGCATTAAGTTTCAGTTGAGACTTTGCCATGATCTTAAAATGTTTAAGTGACAAACCCAAGTAACCATAGGCACGTTATTTTGCCTGTTTGGCTATATACAGCTGAACAACGGCTATACCAGTGTTTGCAAGTTCTTATGAGGCCCGTATATATCCAAAAAGGCGTGCCTATGGTTATTTGGGAATTAATGTATACATTTACGAAACTCAGTTAAAATAACTTAGAGTCAAATAAAAACAAATTCACTGCCGGATAAAAAATAATCGTTTAAATAATGAAAACACATTTCTACGCATAACATCTTTTAATTGAATCTGTTAAAATGGTAATCATGTATCAAACAAGATAGGTTAATAAAATTATTTCCAAGGAAACGAAAAAACTGACCAGCAACAGAAATGCAAATTCTTCCTGTAATGTAATACAATGCCGTAGACATTGAACTATCGCTCCTGTGTTGCGATAAAAAATGAAAGCGCACGTACGCGGTTACAAGCATATTTTCTCGCTTAACATCATCATAATGTTTAATTTGCGCAGCAATTCACGTCACTGCTCTAGTATGGAACGTAAGAAATATTACTTTGTCAGCAAGAAGGTGTAACGTACTTTATTATATTTTATTATATTTCATCAATGGCTGAATAGCTAGTTGAGGCCTCTTTTTGTAGTCTAGTTAGTAAAAGTGCGGTATACGATGCTAGAGGCAGCGGGTTCGATTCGGTTGTAGGGAATATTTTCCATGGGCATAGGATGCCTTTGTGCTTAAGCATGTAGGCTTAGAAAGCTCGCACAAGTTGGTATAAACCTAGGTATAAACTCCAACTGGAACAATAATAAAGAAAACGTACAGGAAGAATCAGTTTCCCACAGAAATACCTAAGAATAAAAATAGCTGAGGAGAACCAGCCAGCTGCAGCGGCTCAATGTCTCTATAATAAAGGAAAAAATGTTGAAATGGTTCCCAAGTTCAAAAAAAAATTGTAGGAATTAGTTCATAAAATTTCAATCAACATAGTTATTTATGCAAAAAGTTGCAAAAAGAAGATTTTTTCAACACGAGTCGTAGGATAATTATGATAAATAGCTATTTTGCATTCAAAAAAGTGTCGAAAAGTAGAAATTTTCGACACTGGATTTTGAAAAGTAGTACCTTTTAACACTGTTATTAGAGTTATGAAAAGTAGGCCATAATGTTATTCAAACCAGTGTTGAAAAGTGACACTTTTCAATAATGAGTGCTAAAATATATTTTATATGTTTGAAAATCTACGATTGAAAATGATTAAGCGAATATTTAACAAGGGTCAGCCTGCTACCAGCTTAATGTTTTTTGAAGCCCTTCCACAGTTTTCAATTGAAAGCTTTCTAAGTCAATGCATGAATTTGTATATTGCGTGGCAATTACTATGATATTCTGTGTCCAGAGAAGACGACAAAATAATAATAATACTGTGTCTCTACCGACTTCGAACCCTCTACATTATGGTTGAATCCAACAAGTCTTAGATTTTGACGTCCTGGTTCTGTGGATTTTGACATTTTGGTTCAGAGACCTATTATGAATCAATGGGAAATATAACAGGATGCTTAGATATTTTATTATCATGTTAGTTCAATGCACGTGTTCAATAATAGCCCTTCGAGGTCAGCGGTGGATATCAATTTTAAAGTTATTGCCTGTTAAAAATAATCACCGTCGAAATTAGAGTTATCAAAAAAAAACTTATAATCATCTTCATTAACACATACACACAGAGCTAAAATCCATATGGAGCGTTCTTTTTATGTGCCATAGGGTCGTGCGTCACGTTAAAAACAAATGCATTAGGTATTATTATTATTATTATTATTCATTGTCGAGACTTTCAGCCAAACGTGAAGATCGTGATTCAAATTTAAACTACAGGAAAAAAGATATAACAATTAGAACAAAATATCTGATCGATCGATTTACGCAATTGAGCAGTTCCAGGCCAAATAGTGAAAAATAAACAAATATTAGATTTAACCAAACCTTTAGATCGCTAGGGGCAAAGAACCAAGTTTGTGTTGGAATTCGGCCATTTTGACTCATGCCCAATTTTTCAAAATGGCGTTTTCGATATTTCTCAAAAAATCATAGAATGAAAACTGCTCATCTAATCAAAATAACGTCTGACACAAAGTGTAGGAAACTGGATTACCTTTTCATAAAAAAAATCACGAATAGCCGTCAAAGAAAATAAAAAAAAAACTGTTTTAAACTTCAATAGCAAAAAAATTCATTTTTTTTTTTATTTTTAAGTTATTTTTATTAGAAAACTCATTAAAAATGCTAATTTTTCTTAAATGGACGCAGTGGACACTTTGAAATTTACCCAAACCGTAAACAAACTCTAAGCATTTTTTTTTGAGCTTTTCTTTCTTACAATATACATGTACTTTGTGCGCAGGAAACGATTTCTTGGACTATGATTCCTGCATAAAAAAAATGCTGGCGGAAAAATAAATAAAATTTGTTGATGTTCTATGGTTTTTGGTCAATTTTGAAGTTTCCATTGGGTACATTTCAGAAAAGATAGTATTTTTGAACAAATTTCAAATAAACAAAAATAAAAAAAAAACATAAAAAATTACCTTTTTTGTTATTGAAGTTTTTAACAGTTTTTTGTCATTGTTGACGAAATTTTTAGATTTTTTTGTGTTTTTTTTTGTGAAATAGCAAACCAGTTTCCTACAACATTGTCTCAGGCGTCATTTCGATTAGCTGAGCCGTGAATTTGTTACCCATTCAGCATAAAAAAAACAGAAATAGAAACACATTGCACGGAAAATTAAAGCATTTTAAAATTTCACTCTCGGAACCATAAATAATCAATTCGTGTATCGGCCACCAGGACGTAACTTTTGATTTTGAATTATACATTTTACGTTTTTACACTTCTAATTTACTTGCCTTTTATCGGAAATACGAACGGTATCTAACCTTTCATTGGTGTTTGAATATATTTTTCGTTCGAAATATTTTAAAACAATGGCCTCCAGTGGTCTTACAAACACATGAAAAATAATAAAAAAAAAAACAACAATATATTAACGTACGCCAGACATTACATTACATGACCTCCCTTAGCTCAGTCGGTAAAGGCGCAGCTACAAAGCAAGATCATGCTGGAGGTGGATGGGTTCGATTCCCGGTCCGGTCTAGGAATTTTTCGGGTAGGAAAATTTCTCGCTTCCCTGGGCATAGAAGTATGACTTGCCACACAATTAATGCAAAAATGGTACAGGCATCGAAAGCTCTCACTGTGGAAGTGCATCTAGAACACTAAGTTGAGAACACACAATGAGCTAATATGCGATATGCAATAAGCTTGAAATGCGAAGAAGAAGAAGAAGAAGACATTACATTCTAAATCGATTCTAATCACTGCCAATATTCCGGGAAGAGTTCTGAAGATTTTTATACTATATATATGAGCGAAAATATCGAACATATTGTGAACGAAAAAAGCTGAATATTTAAAAACAAATGTAAGCCGATTCTTTATTTAAAAGACATATCAGCCATTCTCATTTTTCATTCGCTGTACTGAAAATTCATTTTGTTACAATCTGTTGCTATGGACTACAGGAAGGGTTCATGCACACCCCGTAATACTGTTTTATAAGATTTTAAAAAGAGTGGCATGTTAGCCATATCTTCGTATATGGACTGTGTTTTAAGTCGTCTGATCTTCGTCCTCTTCATAAATCTATGAATGTCATCCGGGAAGTAACTATTCGCAGATGATCTAAGTATTAAAGATATTCAGGGTTATCAAGTTCATGCTGGACTGCGTTGCTCTGCAAATGGACATCGACTTCCTTTCACATTGATGCCTCGAGAATAAAATGTATGTGAACATCAACAAATACAAAGTTTCCCCTGAAAGTTTCTCATACCGAAATAATTAAACCGAACGCTTAGCAGTTGAAAATTCGATAAAATTTTACTGATTTTGGCGATATTTTCTATATGTTTGTAGACTATGCAAATACATTGAAGGAAAAATATAAAAAGTATAAAAATCCAAACTCGATTTTAGGGGTTATGTCCGGCATGCCTACTGTTGTTTATCACTGTCGAAGACGAATACAACAATAAACAATAACTCCTTTATCGGCCAACAAAAATATGATTCCCGTTCTTTCCAATAATTCTACTACTGCTACTACCGAGGTCCCATCAATTCGATCTCATCGTTATTATTCAACTAAATCCAATTTTCTATCCAATTAATCTAAATTATAAATACGATCTGTGCGGGCACTTTTCTATCCCAAAATATCTATTCCCTTTGCTACGTCTCACTGCCACCGGTGATGCTTCACGATATTATTCAACAGTACGCTCTTTTCGTATATTGTTGCCAATAAATGGTGTCATTTAACGTTCAAACTAATCTGGCAAGGTGCAACATGCAATGACTTTGTATATATGGGTAAAGCTGCTGCTACGAAAAAATGCTCTATGTACATAGATTTGGTACGAAAAAGATAAGAAATGAATTAAATTGTCTAAGGTTTGATGTATTTATTGCATCTTCCCTGTATGACCATTAAGGGGGT